>NW_024704774.1:312500-452500 GCF_018977255.1 Callorhinchus milii | reverse complement strand
CTGTACCTGTGCTGTGCTGTACCTGTGCTGTACCTGTGCTGTGCTGTGCTGTACCTGTGCTGTACCTGTGCTGTGCTGTACCTGTGCTGTGCTGTACCTGTGCTGTGCTGTACGTGTCCTGTGCTGTACCTGTGCTGTGCTGTGCTGTACCTGTGCTGTGCTATACCTGTGCTGTGCTGTACCGTACCTGTGCTGTGCTATACCTGTGCTGTGCTGTCCTGTGCTGTGCTGTACCTGTACTGTACCTGTGCTGTGCTGTGCTGTACTGTACCTGTGCTGTGCTGTGCTGTACCTGTGCTGTGCTGTCCTGTACCTGTGCTGTGCTGTGCTGTACCTGTGCTGTGCTGTGCTGTACGTGGCTGTTTCCTGCTGAGTGGCGCGGCGCTGAGGAGAGAGGGAGAGGGAGAGGGAGAGAGGGATCGCTCACCGCCCTGTCCCGCTGCCTCCGGTAGAGGATGGACGGCTTCACGGCCAAATCTCTGCCGTCCGAGAAGCCGACGGCGTTCAAGAAGAGAATCAGCAAAGTGTTTCACCGCAGCACGTCAGGGGGCGACCACCCGCCGGGACCCCCGCGCCGCGCCGCCTCTCCCGCCCGGAGCGCCGGCACCGGCCACAGGAAAAGTTGGGCATCCTTTCGCCACAGGAAAAAGTCAACCGATAGACCGCTGGAGGAGCCGATGCCCTCCACACCTCTCCCGACCAGGTGGGCAATACCGCACACGCCCGGCCCGGCCCGGCCCGGTCCTTGTTGTTATATATATATATGTGTTACTCATCGCTGGGAATCATCATCGCCGTAGTAATACTCCTCGTAATCTGATACCGAGTCTTATCTATCACAGAATAGACTGTAAAAGTGAAGTGACTGTGTGTATGTTTTGCGGACCAATTGCCCCTCGGCTCCGGGCTTTAGTAACCAGAGGGACCACCGCCCCCCCCCGAGCCCGAGGCTCTCAGGACTGTCACAGTGCAGAGGCTGCACTGGGCGGTGGGCAGTGGGCGCTGGGCGGTGGGTGGTGGGCGGTGGGCAGTGGGCAGTGGGTGGTGGGCAGTGGGTGGTGGGCGGTGGGCGGTGGGCGCTGGGCGGTGGGCGCTGGGCGGTGGGCGGTGGGCAGTGGGTGGTGGACGGTGGACGGTGGGCGGTGGGCAGTGGGCGGTGGGCACTGGGTGGTGGGCAGTGGGCGCTGGGCGGTGGGCAGTGGGCGCTGGGCGCTGGGCGCTGGGCGCTGGGCGGTGGGCGCTGGGTGCTGGGCGGTGGGCAGTGGGCGGTGGGCAGTGGGCGGTGGGCGGTGGGGTAGGCGGTGGGCGGTGGGCAGTGGGCGGTGGGCAGTGGGCGGTGGTACTGGGCGAATCATAGTGATTTAGCTGTGGTTTTTTTTTAAATATATGTAGATGGCGGAGCTTTTTAATACCATATTGATGGTGAATTAATTGAAATGCCCTCTGAGGTTAATAAACACAGCGATACGGTCCTTGCGATTGATATGCTGCAGCGCCTTGTCAGGTCGAAACAAGATTATGACTACGTTTGATGTACGGTGTTTCTAAGCACTTCACAGAAATAATCCAGTCAGTCCGTCAAGATGTAACAGGTTGATAACTATACAGACCATTCTCAGCATGTATTGGGCACGGGTAAATTATCGCATTTAAATGTGCTGTTAGTGTATGTAATAATCCAGAGAATGGACTACCAAGATTGCGATTATTAGGACACGTTCATTTCAAAATTAATAACTGATCTGATTTTGTAGATTCTAAAAGAGCGGATCAGATACTAATTTTGAGATTAACGTATTATCGCCTACAAATTATACAATCAATTCTCTTTACAGTATATTTTGTGAAGCACTTTGAGAATTCTTGAAGTTGTGTTAAGGCACTATATTAAATGCAAGGATTATTATTATTATTATAATAATAATAATCCTTGCATTTGATATAGCGCTTTTCACGTCGGGAGGACGTCCCAAAGCGCTTCACAGAACACACTGTAAAGTGAATTGACTGTATATTTGTGGGCGAATGCGGCAGACAATTGCGCACAGCAATGTCCCACAAACAGTCGTAGATTGAAAATGACCAATTTATTATTGTTTTTGTTTTTGGAGGGATTATTATTAGGCTCTGTGTGGAGTAAGGAAACTTGCCCAAGGTTTCGCCCTCTGCCTGGAATTGAACTCAGGTCTCTCACTTGCAAAGCGAGTGCTCTAACCACTGAGCTACAGGACTCCACACGACTCCAATTATTATAATAATTATACTGTCGAATATGAATAACTAATATGTCTATTCCTCCAGTCATATAATTCTTTTCCCAACAGCTATTTCTCAGTAGTTCAATTGACAAGGATTTATAAGCCCAAAATGTTAGGCGTGTCTGATTGTTCTTAAAAGTAAAATATTTGTTTCCCTTTGGGTAAAACTGAAATTAATTTATTGCAGAGGAGGAGAAGAAGGGTTGGGGACTCTGCAATTCAACTGATGACGCAGTAGAGTTTCATGTTTAGTATAATTGCAGGATTCAAATTTCAGGAGTGTGGCACATGTATTTGTTATGCATGTATAATAATAATTGCAGGTGCTGAATGACAGGTGTATTTATTAGGCTTTGTGAAGTGTAATAATATTGCGTAAGGGGAAAATCCATTGCCTCCTTCCTACACAAATCGCTCACTTGCTGTACCAGTTTCAGAAGACAGATGTTGCAGTTTTTCAATGGCATGATTTGGAGTTGAGCTTCAGTTATTGGTGTATGCTAGTGTTGTGGCCAGTTGTTCTAGCGAAAGGAGTTTTATGACTGTAGGAGAAGTCTCAAAGCATTTCACAGAATATACTGTAAAGTGAATTGACTATATATTTTGTGGGTGAAACTACCCAAGAATGGCCACTTGCATAGTTAGAATTTCAGATAAACAAAGCAGCAAATTCTCAAACTGTATCACCCTTATCATCTAACAATAATATTCAAATATCTGCCTTGGTAGATTGGTAGAGCAATTGAATAGAAAGAATTGTCAGGGTATCTGGAGTATCATTAGTTGGATAGATAAATATTTCCATACTTTTTATGGTGGGAAATGCTGGTAAGATTAACACACACACATTTAATATGGTTATTCGATAAAGGGAATATTTTGCTCCCTAGAATGTTGTTACTGTTGTCCCAAAACATTATGTAATTGAAAGCAAGATACGTTTTGTGTCTTAAATCATCTTTTAATGTAATTTAACACCCAAAAGGGCACACACATGTGAATGAAATAATTGAAATACAGTTTAAGCATTGGGTCTGTACTTCGACTGTAAATAAAACCATTGCCCTGAAAATATTCCAGAGTATACTTGGGCAAACATGACACAAACAGCTTGTGTTAAATTTCAATGCAGCAACAATAAAAAGAGTGTGGTATTAAAAAGATTTAACACCCAAAACAAATCTTGTTTTCAATTGCATCAATTTTTTGGGACAAGTGACAAGAGAGCAAAGTATTCCCTTTTATCGAGTAACTATATTAAATCTGTGTGTTAATCTTACCGGACGCATGTCCTGTGCAACATTTTACCGAAAGAACTACTATCAATAGCCTATCTTTAATATTAAATTAGTATTGTGCTAGGAAAGTGAAGCAGTATAGAGATATGGATTAGGAAGCCTAGTTTACACTCTCTGCTCTATAATCCATTCTATATGCTGGAAAAATAACACAATTCTGACATTGGTATTCTTCATGTGTACATCTTGTGGTCCCACTAGAATTTGATTTTTTTAATAATGCTATTAAGGAGATGATTGCATGGCTCTCTCTTTATTACTTCCAAATGCTCTTTTCATAGTTCCCAGGCGGGCCATTTTTTTGATATATGTAGAAAGCTATTACTCACAAGAGTTGCTTAAAATTAACAAAACTTGACTGAGAGCTCAACATGGGCTTGAATAAGGAGTGGAGGGAGGGCTATGGGGATAGAGCAGGGGAGTGGGATTGATTTGGATGGTTATTTTCAAAAAGCTGGCACAGACATGATGGGCCAAATGGCCTCCTTCTATGCTATATAATTCTATGATATGCATGCAAAATACATGTGAAATTTTTCCAGCGTCTGGAATAAAATGTGCGATATGTCCCTGGAGACATGCACTATGCTTACATAATTCCTGAAAGTATTAGGTACTGTATATGTTGGAAAGAGCCAAGGCTTGAGGACCCCAAGGCAGTGTTTAAACAGCTAAAAACACATAGAACTGGCAAGCGTCCTGCTGCCTATCCAGCTCGAATCATCCTATCTTTTAGGCCTTTGGCTTACAAGTTCAACAATATAATACAATTCACATTTATATAGTGTCTTTCAAGTCGAGAGGATGTGTCAAAGAGCTTCAGAGCTCAGTGGGAAGAATCCCTGCCCCTAGTGACCTAAATGCCGCTCCAAGTCCTGAGGTTGAGTCAGGCTGGACCTCTGTTATTAGAAGTTCCTTGATGTACTTTAGACCTACCTGGCTCAACATCAACAACAACAATGTGCATTTATATAGTGTACCTCACGTGGGGTAGTGTCTCAGAGTATTTAACATTGGTGGAGCTTCAAGCTGAGTAGGGAATGACCATAGGCATGGTCGAAGAGGAAGGTCTTCAGGTGTGATCTGAAGATAGGGAACAAAGGGACAAGGTGGAGGGGTAGAGGGAGAGTGTTCCATAGTTTCAGGGCGTAATGGCTGAAAGCATGGCTGCTGATGGTGGAGGGGACAAGCGAAGTGTATGAGGCTGGAGCCACCTGAGCACAGGCAGTGGTTAGTAGAGTGCCCTGAAAGCAGGTCGGAGGGTTAGGGAGGAAGTGATGTGTATACACATAAGAGGATCTTGAAATCAATTCATTCTGTGATAGGGACCCAATGGACCCTGGCAAGGAATGGGGAGACAGGAGTACAGAGTTTAGTTCAGGTGAGGATAACGGCAATGGAGTTTTGTATTAATTGGATTTTATGAATGGCATAGCTGGGGAGACCGGTGAGAAGGGCGTTGGAATAAAATCAATGGACTTGGAGTTGCAGCTGGATAAAGATTGGAGTGTCATCTGCATACATGTGGATGTTTGCCCCATGTCGCAGATTATTACTATTGTGACGGAGCATGTAAAAGGGGAAAAGAAGGGGCCAAGGATAGAGCCTTGGGTTACGCTGCAGGTGATAGGCAGAAGGAAAAACAGAGACAAAGTGATGGCAATTGGTTAAGTAGAACTCGAACCAGGTGAGCTACTGGTGAATGAGAGGAAAGGTAATTGATCAAATGTTATTGATCATTCACTGAAGGATTCCACTCAATGGGAAGTTGCTATTAACAAAGTAGGCAAATACAGTAACAGTTTGCATCTTGTATAGATTATTGATGTGACCACTTTAGGAATTGTGTGCTGTTTTTTGTGGAACCCTAACTTCAAGTGTTGGATGGACTTCAGAGAAGAAAAATTATGGTGATTCTGGAACTTCAAGCTCTATGTTATGAGAAGACCCTCACAGAGCTGAACTTTTCCATTAGTCATAATCCCAGCTCTTTAAAGAATGAGAGGCGTAGGTGATTTAAATGGAAAGAGGCTATTTGCCTTAGATTGTGTGAGCAAAACTAGAGGCCATAGGTTTAAAATGAACTCATCTAAAGTGAGATAAGCAATTCGAAGAACTGTTTTCACAAAATCATAATGATCCTTACCTTTGGTATAACTTCTTTCAAGTCTGCAGGATGCTCTAGGGCACTGCTGATGACAGATCTTCCAGACTCAACTGGACTTGGAAGAGCAGAATAGTCACTGGAGACAGGGATTCTTTCCACTCAGCTCCTTTAACCCTGTGGTCAAAGCCTTAACGGATAGGTTGGTCCTAGCTGGACAAGCAGCGGAAGCTTGCCAGAATGATGCCAGATGATTCCAGAAATGGGACAAGGATGAATAATAATTAAAATGGAGGATTGCCAGGCGATATACCCTTTTGTTTCCAAATATTGTATTTTGATGGGATCTTAGATGTGTCTTTACATCGACGTCCCATCTGCCTGTTTTTTAAAGTTTCATCCAAATCATAGATGGTAAGCAGTGCAGAAGGAGTGAAATTACCACTATTCACTGTTGGATCCACGTTTGTTTAGATAGAACACGTTAACATTCATTTTGAAGGAATAATATAGCTTTTTTTAAACAAACGTAGTTTGAATACTTCAAGCTGAAATTTCATGGTAAAACTTTGCAAACTCCCCATAAAATTCAATCAAACGTGGGTTCAAACCGATCCAATAAAGAATAGGATTGAATGTGAAATTGTGTAAGATAAGTTACCTATAATGTAGAGTAAGGTTACAATATGTGATAGTTACATTATAGGATTTTGATGTGCTTTTGATGTGCTGGTAGTTTCTTTATGAATGTTAAAGAAAACCTTTAAACTAACTTAAAAGTTAAAATATTTTTTTTCTTTAAGAATTATCAGCAAAAATCACAATCGACACAACTGTTGCAAACTGGCAGTGGAGTCCCATAGAGTATTGGTTAGAACACTTGCCTCACAATCAAGAAAACTCGGGTTCGATTCCTAGCAAAATCTTAGGCAAATTCCCTAATTCCACACACCTCTGTTTACCTAGCAGTAAGTAGGAACCTGGTTGTTAGTCGATTGGTGAATGGCTTTTCCAGGGGTAATAATCCCTTCCAATAAATAACAACAAATTACATTTGTATAGCACCTTTCACGTTAGGAGGACGTCCCAAGGCGCTGGTAGGGTAGTGATTCATTGTCGGAGGTGCCGTCCTTCAGGTGAGATGTTAAACCGAGGTCCCATCTGCTGTTCAGGTAGAAACTCTCTTTTCGACTTTATTGCATAATGCAGGCTTTAGCAAAGGAAGCAAAGCCAGACTTACCTCTATTGAAAATTCTAATGAAGAGGAACATGTTTTAAATGTATGTAATTGTAGAAAAAGCAGAAACAGGGCAACAAAGGTTGGGCTTGTTTGCTGGAAAGGCCTGAAATATGGTGCATGCTGTACTTAATTCTCACCCTGTGGAGCATGGCAGAAAAATAATGGTTGTTTAACATTTTTTCAAATGCAGAAGCTGCCTTGCCAGGAACAAGCACTAATCAATACCATGTTTTCCTTTTGTAGTAAAACAGTAAATCTGACAGTAAAATAATTTGAAGTCAAAATACACAGTAGATCATCCCATCACAATGCCACATTGGTTGCTGCATTCATCCACAAAATATTACTGTCCTTTAAAGTAAATCTTGTGAAGCGCTTTGAGATGTCCTCCCAATGTGAAAGGCTCTGTATAAAATTGCAACGATGATTATTATAAATAAGATACAATGTTGGTCCCTGTTAAAGTATTCTGTTGGCCTCATGCAAAGGGGGTTTTACTATGTATCTAATGATGCCACATCTGACCTGACACATAGCATACATCCCCAGTCAAAATCAGATAGCTCAGCAAAAAGCAATCATGATTGAATTATCATATGTACAATGTGAAAATATTGGTTACAGTGTGAATGCACTTCATCCTTGATGGGAGTAAAATGGACTTAAAAACAGTCGAATATGAAGTAGAGCACACCCAGACACCGGGAGAAATTCCATTATCTTTTTGAGTAAATCCATAGGATATTTAACAATCACCTGAACAGGGAGACAGGACCTTAGTTATATGTCTAATTTTTTTACATTGTACTCTCGTCAACTGGCCTTCATGACAGTTGAAATGGCTCACAGATGACCCAAAAATGCAGCACTCCCCCAGCAACGCATTAGAGTGTCAACCAAGACTGTGAGTTCAAATTCCCAACGTGGGCTTGAACTCACAAACTTCTGACTCGGAGGCGAGAGTGCTACCAACTGAGCCAGTGTTTTGAGAATTGTAATGTGCTCTTTCAGGGAACTGGTATTAACAGTGTGGACAGACAGATTAAAACAAATATTTTCTTTGATGGTAGCTGAGTGAAATGAGTCAGAGTCGGTGCTGGCATGAAAGCCTGTTGACACGAGAGTGCAAAGTTTTAAAAAAAAGTGACAAGACTTCAACACCTATCAGCACTTATTTGGCAAATGCACTTAAACAGGATGTGGGGGTGGTTAGTAAGAAAATGGAGATGTCATTCATTCAAAAGCTGGTATTTGGCATATGGTTTTCAGACAAATTGTATTGTGGAAACAGCTTTACTGTGCATTTCACCCAATCTTCTCCAAACCGCAAATGCTTGAAGATGTCACTGAGTGGAGAAAGAAAATGTTCAGTCATGCGCTAAATGAGTCCACAGAGAACAAAATCAATAAAATACAACAGTATAAGGTGCTATATCAATTGCAAGAATTATTATCTTTTGGGAAAACTGTGGCAATTTTAACATTCGCAATAGGTTCTACCTTCTGAGATCCACCCAAGACTTTGTAGTTCTTTAATAGATTGTTTTTGGCCCAAGACTAATTAGTCTTGCCCTAGCTGAGATCACATAGCTCAACACAGAGCAAATTAAACCTGGAACTTAACTCCATACACCCTTCACACCAGTTCCCTATCTCAAAAATGATTGATTTCAAGATACTCTCACTCGTCTACAAGTCCCTTCATGCATTGGCACCTCCCTGCCTTTCTGAGCTGCTTTCTCCCCACTCCACCACCCGCTGCGTCTGCTCAGTTGGCTCTGGTCTCCTGCTTGTCCTTCGCCCCCGCTAATCCATCAACGACTGCGCTTTCAACCACTATTCTCCAAAGCTTTGGAACTCCCTCCAGCTTGCGCCCTTATTCCCCTCTTTTAGATCATGACTGAAAACCTTCCATTTTGACTGGGCAATGGATTGGCGGGAGCGAGGGACAAGCAGGAGACCAGAGGCAACTGAGCGTAGGCAGCGGGTGGTGGAGTGGGGAGAAAGCAGCTCAGAAAGGCGGGGAGGTGCCAATGCATGAAGGGAATTATCTTGTCATCTCTTCCCTCCCCCAGTTCAGCTCCAAGACGCTGCCTGCGTGAATGGTGCTATATAAATGTTATTGTTGTGGTGGTTGTTCTGTTTGATTCAGTCTGGCTTTGGGTTGAGCCTTTACCAACTAGAGCTTTTGGGGTAGTGTACAGTGGATGTTTGAGTATTGTCAGCAACTGTATGGAATCCTTACTTTAGAACTAATTTCATCAATACCCACTCTCAATTTTTTGAAAGCAGCATGGGTTATCTTATTTGAATAAATGGAAACGTGAAACATGGCATACCTGTATTTTTAAAAGTAAACTATGAATACATTTAAAATACAATTCATTCATTTTAGAAAACAAAACTTTTTTTAACTTCCACTACTTTGTCCAAGTAGCCAGTATTATTTGACATTCAGTGTTGGCATGCTAATTGAGTCCAGGGAAGGTGAAATCAAGTCCGATCCTGCATCTAAAGGCCCACAGATATACATTCTAGACGGGTTTCTGGATTGCAGTGAGAAGCTTTTTTTCTTGTCTTCCTAGTCCATGGCATTGCAATCTTTAGTGCATTGTCAGCCCAGCTGAGATAAGCTAATTTAACACAGACCAGAGACTGAACCTGAGACCTTTGCAATCTGTATAGGTTAGCAACTCAACAGACAGACTCACCGAGCTAATTGGACAGAGGGGCTGACAGTGGGGTCTATCTCACTCTGTTCATTAAAATATCAGTCTATTTGTTACACCTCTACTACAACAACAAAATTACATAGCGCCTTTCATGTCGGGAGGATGTCCCAAAGGAATTGCCATTTATAAGGGTTAATTACATTTGTGACCCTGTGGTGAAGTATGAACTGACACAAATTTCCTTTTAAGTAGTAAAATTTAATTAAATTAATTAGTAAAGAAATGCATAATCAAAGTTATACGCTACATCAAATTAATGCTTACAACAGGTTAGTAAAGTTCATTGCAATGTGTTCATCAGATCAATATAGTAGCTTTGATGTAGGAATTGGCTTATATAATAATAATAATAATCCTTGCATTTGATATAGTGCTTTTCACGTCTTCTAAGCATCTCAAAGCGCTTCACAGAATATACTGTAAAGTGAATTGACCGTATATTTGTGGTTGTAAACATGCATCGATCCATGTTGTTTGTAGTACATGCCTCTTCCTTCGAGATTGGTCGTGATTAGCTGCTCCATTCTCTCTTCTCCGATATAACCCAAAACATCTCTGATTCTTTATACCTTTTTGGTCACATACGCCAGTCTGTTCAATGTATTGCTAGAAACAGCAGCTGCAAACCAAGGACAAACTTTATCAAAATTTCACAGCTTGTTTCAAAACAGGTCTTTGTCGCATGATGATTTTTGAGAAAAACTTTGTTCTGTAAACATGCTTCCACTGTCCTTATCTTTCAAGCAGCTGCAATTTTCCTGAAGAAAACAGATCCATGAATTTCTGCGATTTTTCTTTGGTCAACTCAAGCAATCCAGAATTTGGGGGATTGCTTACGGTCCCTCCCATAGTGGGTCAAGCTAACACCATAGGCCCACTATCACTATCAGAATCTTCACGACTCCCTTTTTCCTCAGCCAGCACATTAATCTTTTCAATTCATTTTAGCATTTGAATAAGTATCATAGTTTAACATCAGATTTATTGAATTTTCTTTTAACCCAACGCATGATCCGACAGCTAAGGAAAATCATTATTAATTATAATATCTTGGTTAAATTTTAATAAAAGATTAGCAAGTTTATATATAAATTGTACTACCACAGAAAATTAAATATTAATTTAATATGGGTGTTCCCTTATTATGTTATTATTCCTGTAGCTCAGTGGTTAGAGCACTCGCTTTGCAAGCGAGAGACCTGAGTTCAATTCCAGGCAGGGCGAAACCTTGGGCAAGTTTCCTTAATCCACACGCCTAATAATAATCCCTCCAAAACAAAACAATAATAAATTGGTCATTTTCAATCTACGACTGTTTGTGGGACATTGCTGTACGCAATTGGCTGCCGCGTTCACCCACAAATATACAGTCAATTCACTTTACAGTCTATTCTGTGAAGCGCTTTGGGACGTCCTCCCGACGTGAAAAGCGCTATATCAAATGCAAGGATTATTATTATTATTATAGTATTAGGATATTTGACACTAACATTTGTAGACTTACCTGCTCTGAACAAACCAAATATTTCCCAACCATCAGCTAAAACTTGTCTCATTGTAAAACTGTGAACATCCTTCATTTCTTATCTGTTTAGGATACCTTGCTGTGAACCTGATTTATTGTCAGGTATTCTCATGTATGTCAGTGATATCTTTAGTATCCTTTCTTTTTATTATGGTGTCATGTTTCTGACCACCTTGTTATTGAATTATCTATATTATTTTTTATGCACTTTTTTTTTTTTTTTTTTTTTGTATTATTGTCTTTAACGTGGTAGATCTGGCTTATACTTTGCGTCCAGAGCAAAGTCAGACCTATCATGGTCTTTTTGACACATAAATTACATAAAACAAAGTCAAAATACATAAAACTGAGACATAAAACACATACACTAACAGTATTGGGCATCTTGTAACTGCAAACATTTCTTTTATAAGACCTTATCTACCATACGTGCTCAGGTATTCTCATGGGCTGTTCAGTCACAACTTCCTGGAGGGAAAAACTGTAGCTGAGGAATATTGTGACTGTTCGGGTTGCTCCTTTTAGAGAACAGTTAGGGAGGCATCTGAGTTGACCAATAATATGCGGACTAACCTCAATCTCATGCTGTGACTGTTGGCCTTCCCCAAATATCCATCCAAAGGGCTACAACATACCTCACAAAGGCCAGAGAATCTCATTGTGATCCAGGGAGGCCTTGGTGGCCGTCCGGTGCTTTAGTTACCAGCTGTATTTTGGAGTCTGTATTCCTTTAACAGTTCTTCATATGTGAGTCTATTATGGTATCCTTGCCAATTACCGTGACGACCTCTATACTGTCCATGAGGTGCATCTCGATTCAGCTTCTAGGGATTGTTAGCAAAATAACCCATTTTGATCATTCTGAAAGCCTCGGCCTCTCCCCTTGTTACCAGATCAAATGGAGGAGGTTTATTATAGCCCTTGTTTAGCCATTGTGAATATAATATGGATTTGGGGGATCAGTTTGTTTGGATTAATTTCAAATTTGTCCTTACCCTTTGGCTGGCTAACTGCCATTACCTGTTCTCGGGCTTTTTTTATTCTAGGATGTTTTCCAGAATAGCGTAATTTTGGGTATGATATCTGCAAGGGGTGCCCTTGGATCCTACCATAAGTTCATGGTTTTTATGCAATTGTGGGAGCAAATTTCCAATTCATATATTTTTTGTCGCTGAGTTTGCGTGTCTTTGTGTGAATAAAAACTGATCCACAGCCAGGTGCTGTAAAGAAAATTAGGATGCTCCCTGACTGCTGCCTGTATTCTACAATTTTTTCAAAAACGTTCTCGGTTTTACTTTTAATC
Source organism: Callorhinchus milii (assembly GCF_018977255.1). NCBI lineage: Eukaryota > Metazoa > Chordata > Chondrichthyes > Chimaeriformes > Callorhinchidae > Callorhinchus > Callorhinchus milii. The sequence goes on along the minus strand of NW_024704774.1, from coordinate 440,040 downwards.
TTGTTACCATTTCTTTTCATTCTTTATCAATGTAGGTTTGGGTTTCTATCGTCTGTTCTTCATTGGATTTTCCATCATCTATTATTGCATAACATGGTTAAACATTTCTGAAACAATTGTATTAAAATCTAAATTCCCCCAAAACCCCAAAAAGTCTTAAAATCAATCGGTAACACATTGGTGTTTTTTTTTATTAGATTTCAGTTAATTCCTTTACCTTTTCCCCTGGTATTATTAGCATTATTAACACCTCTTTTACCCATCATCCCCCGTACTCTACCCCTTTTTCTCCTTTGTCTTTCTTGCCTTATCTCCCCGCTCTCTGTTAGCCCTTAAAAGCCTCTCCCTCCCAACGTGCCCCAGTTCTGACGAAGGGTCGTGGACCCGAAACTTTGACTCACTTTCCTCTATAGATGCTGCCTGACCTGCTGAGTGTTCCCAGCAACTTCTGTTTTTGTTTCAATCAATTGGTTCACTGTTTTGCAAATTTAGTACCAACCTTTTATTCTCATTTTTCTTCCAAATTTGATTGTTTAGTATCCTTCTTATTGTCACTTTTACAGTCATTCAATAAGTGTCCTGTCTCTGCATTTATAACAATTTATCTCAGTCCAACAGTTGGGACTAATTTGTCCAGTTTCCCCACATCGGTATTGTAATGGTGGGTTTTTATTGGATTTCTGTTCATTACTTTCTCCCCTGTTATTATCAGATTTTTTTCTGCATATTTTCTTTCACTCTCTTCGCAGGACCTTCATTCTTCCATACTTTTTATTATTCTCCACGGCAGTGGCTATCTTATGGCCATTTGGTTTCTCACTGTCTCCCTGTCTGGCTTCCCATTTCATTATCATTCTTCTTTTTATCCAGTTCTCATCATGGTCATTATTCTCTCGGTCCCAAGTTTCCTCAAAACTTGCTTTATAAGGGGGAAGGGTAAGATAAATAATGCATCTGCGCCATCTCTGTTCCAAATTCCTGTTAGGTATTGTTTATTTAATTCTGGCCCATAGGTGTGATAGGTGATCAAATGCTCCCACAATCTGTCTATGTAACAAATTGTGTGTTTGGTGGCTGTCTGTCTATTTTTCTAATATTGCATTAGGATCTCCTCTATCATATCCCACAGCATTCGTAATGGTTCTGCGCGCAACCCTTTCAATGTTCCTTCTCCATATTTCATTTGCGGGATTAATATACATTAAAAACTTGAGTTGCGTGTGTCATTATTAGTAACCACCTCTGTTCTCCCTCATCAGTTATTTAGTATGGCTAACCGCGAAACCTCATTAAAATGTTTGGAAATGTCTTGCTTGCCATCAGATTTCGGCAATGAACTGGCCATTACCTGTAATTGTATTCCATCATAAGATATTTGTACCTAAGTCTTTTCTACCTCTCTTCCATTGTCAAATTCCACCTTTGTATTGTACGGCACATTGGAAAGGACCGATTATCCTGACTGTTTTCTTTTTTATTTCCACCCGTGGGATAGTCATCCTCATTCTAATAGTGATAGGCTTCATCATTCAATTACTCCCAATCCACTGGATCATCCTCATTCCGTTTGTCTACCATAGAAAAAATAATACCTTTCTTTATTGATAATTGTGCTTTATGCTTTTCCATTTCTCTTCGCCAGGCACTATGTGACACAGGGTCCCCTTTTGTGGCTTATTTTGCCAGGGCTGCTTGCACTCTTATTGCGGCTTTTAAATCCCAGTTTTGTTATTTAAGTTGTTCCATATTCTCATCCATTCATTTATCTTGTCATCCCATTCCTGCTCTTGCCTCAAAATATCAGTTGCCTGATTCAGATGGAACTTCTAAACTTTCTTTTTGGGACAAAATTCAGTCTCTTCTCCTTTCCTCCTTTTCCATAGTATTTCTAAAATAATTGACGGTATCTCGGTGAAATTGAATCTCTCTCAGCCTGAATTTTCCTTCCTTGGACTTCTGCCTCTGGAGCTTTTTCCTTAGAGTTCTTAATTAACTCTTTCTTCTCCTTGTTCGAGTTCACCCTCCTTTTCTTTTCAATCAAAGAGTTAATGAGGGAGGAGGATGAGCCCAGGAAGCTCCCAAGAATAATCAATCATTTGGACAATAGCTGCTGGCTGTACATCAGTATGGGTGCCATATCTCAGTGTAACTGGCTCACATACCAACCATCAACTCATTAAATGTAACTGGTCAATGTAAGCAAATATTCAATTTCTAAACAATATTAACATTTTTATTTGTCCAACTTCACCACGACAGGGTCCCCATTTGGGCGCCTATTTTAAGGGTTAATTCAATTTGTGACCCTGTGGTGAAATATGAACTGACACAAATTTCCTTTTAAGTAGAAAAATTTAATAAAAGATTAGTAAAGAAATGCATATCAAAGTTACACGTTTCAACAAATCAAATTAATGCTTACGATAGGTTAGTAAAGTTCACTGCAATCGGTTGATCGGATCAATTTCGTAGCTTTGATGTACAAATCGGCTTGTTAACATGCATCGATTCATGTTGATTGGAGTACATGCCTCTTCCCTCGAGATTGGTCGCGATTAGCTGCTCCATTCTCTCTTCTCCGATATAACCCAAAAAATCTCTGATTCTTTATACCTTTTTGGTTACATACGCCAGTCTGTTCAATGTGTTGTTAGAAACAGCAGCTGCAAACCAAGGACAAACTTTACCAAAATTCCAACGGCTTTGACCCATGATGATTTTGAAGAAAAACTTTGTTCGGTAAACATGCTTCCACTGTTCTGTGCTTTCAAGCGGCTGCAATTTTCCTGGAGAAAACAGGTCCATGAATCTCTGTTTTTAGTTTTTTTTTGGTCATCTCAAGCAGTCCAGAATTCTGGCATTACTTACACATTCTAACCTTCTATTCCCAATTGTTCTGCATCAGGAATAGGAACATTATGTGGAGTCCTGTAGCTCAGTGGTTAGAGCACTCGCTTTGCAAGCGAGAGACCTGAGTTCAATTCCAGACAGGGCGAAACCTTGGGCAAGTTTCCTTACTCCACACGCCTAATAATAATCCCTCCAAAACCAAAAACAACAATAAAATTGGTCATTTTTAATCTACGACTGTTTGTGGGACATTGCTGTGCTCAATTGGCTGCCGCGTTCGCCCACAAATATACAGTCAATTCACTTTACAGTGTGTTCTGTGAAGCGCTTTGGGACGTCCTCCCGACGTGAAAAGCGCTATATCAAATGCAAGGATTATTATTATTATTATTATGGTCATGGTGGGCACACCAACCATTGCCCAAGCCCAAGAGGTAAAGCAGAGGAGAACAACAAGTTGATTCACTGAATTGTAGGATAAGAGATGAAAATGACTGGACTCTTCAGTATCACAAATCAGTGACTCATGTACAGGTTTAGAAGTTGATTACTAATAGGTTAAAGAAAGTAAACCTAGAACAATACCTTCAGATATTCCAAGGCATCAGAAAAAAAGGACAAAAATTCAGGGTTGTGCAAGGCTAGATTAAGGCAGGAAGTATTTATTTACATAGACGTCAATGAACAAATGGGATGTGCTACCAGACAGGGTGATTGAGGCCAGAACAATGAATATATTTAAGAAACAGCCTGATGTTGTAATTGAAAGATTTCAATATGGATTTCAGAAAGGATAAGATTAAGTTGAGTTTTTTGGGGTCAGCCAGGTGTTTGATGCATGCATTGACATGCTTAACAATATCCAAACCAAACCACTAAGAGTTTTCCATATGTATGGAAATGTCCATTGATTACAATGGACTACGTACTCTCGCCAAAGGAACACACATTTTAGCAAGAGCCATGGCTGGAGGACCTCAGATAATGTATTCGAGTACCATTGAATTTTAACCTGTTAAATCTTCATAGCTTACCATTGAGAACACTGCCTGGTAAGTTTTGCGCTGCTTGTCTACTTGGGACTACCCTACCCATTAGGGTTTTGGCTTGAAGGGTTAACAGGAGCTGAATGGGATGATTCCCTGCTCCCAGTGACTGGTCTGACCTTCCAAGTCCTGCATTGAACCAGTCTGGCTGTGCTGTCATTTGCAGTGCCCTGGAGTTTTGCAGACCTGGTTGTGCCTGGTTCAGGAACTAAACTTCTGAGACCGCTACAGAGGGTTAACTGAATTCCAATATTCCATTGTTAGACACATGACTTTGGAATTAGTTCAGTAACAAAGTGAGCCCCTTACCACCTTTCCTTCAACCTCCCCCATCTCACCGCCAGAGGATAGTCAAATGGTGTAAAGGGCCTTTGTCATCCTTGTTTTTCTTGTGATCTTTGGTGTGTTTTGCATAGATTTACATATTACAGCATGGAAACAGGCCATTCAGCTGAACTACTCTATGCCACTGGTATCTATACTCCACGCAAGGCACCATCTCTCTCGAATAGCCCTATGTTCCAAATTTCCTGCTTTCTTAGCAGAGTCCTGGAAGAGATAAGATGAGGGATTTCTCAATTCAGCCAAAAAAATACTCCAAAAGAAACAAAAGAAACATAAATGTTTCCTTCAATAGATGGATTCTTTTGGATGGCAGACCAAAAGCCCAGATATGGATGGCAGCAGTTATTCTACATGTGAATGGTCAAACATTATTTTTTAACTGAAAGGGATACCCACCCAAAATAAACCAGTATACACACAAGGGTGAAGGATAGGAGCACAGTCTCTTTTCCATACCTATTACTTATCATGTTAATTATTCAATTGATAGCAACTTTATGGAAAGTAGCTTTTGCTCCAACAACAACAAAATTACATTTGTATCGCGCCTTTCACATTGGGAGGAAGTCCCAAGGTGCTGGACAATTAGTGTTTCCAGAGGAAAGCCTGTAAATATTAGCCCTGTACAAATAGTCTGAGTGCCAGTAAAGCTAATAATAATAATAATAATAATCATTGCATTTGATATAGCACTTATCACATCTTGAAGATGTCTCAAAATACTTCACAGGATACACGGTAAAGTGAATTGACTATGTATTTTGTGGGCAAAACACAGCAGCCAATTGCACACAGCAGTGTCCCACAAACAATCGTGGATTGAGTAACCAATTCAATTTAAACATTTTTTAAGGGATTATTACCCCTGTAAAAGTGATCCACCAATCGACTAACAACTGGGTTCCCACTTAATGCTAGGCAAAGAGAGGCATGTATATGGAGTAAGAGTAAGAAAACTTGTTAAACATTTTGCCCTGCTGGGGATCAAACCTGGGTCCTCTCGATTGCAAGACGAGCGCTCTCATCACTAAACTACAGGACTCCCCATAAAGGTTTGCAGTCCCTACATTTGCTGCACCATGCTGCCCTTTGGGATAGCTGGCTGGCTTGGAAAGGGTCTAACGATTAGGCTCCTGGGAGCCCTGACGTATTCCCTAATCACCCCCCTTCCTAGACCCCAGCATTTAATGCACCACAAAAAGCCATCAAGGGCTGAGCGGAGCCACCGGGAATCTTCTAACCTACAACCGCCGGCTCTGAGTCTAGCCACCAGCTGAGTTTGGGAGCCAACTGTGAGGATTGTTGTTGCTAAGTTAGGAACAGGTTTACAATCGGAAGCTGGAAAGCATGTTCAGACACTTGGTGAGAAGGAAAAGGCTTGGGGGTTGAATGGGGGGTACAGAGTGTCCGGCAAGAATCTGGTCACTAATCCAGTCACTAATGCCTGGATTTTGGCTAGGGTTGTCCACACTCTGACATGGCAGTGGCTACTTGGAACCTGGGCCAGAAACTAACACAGGAGAGGAGCGAAGGAGAGCCAGTTTGTTGTTGCGAATTCAGATGGGGTGGGAGGGTAGCTGTGTGTGTGCCCAGAGCTGGGAAGGGCTGTACAGAGTAGGAAATGGTGGAACCGAGGCAGCACTAGGTACAATGGAATCAATGACCCCATTCACTGGTGAGCAGGGCAGGGTGGTCAGCCCAGGTCATGGATGGGTTCTTGCAAATAGCAACAGATCAAGGTTTCTGCCTTTTAATTTGAGTCTTTAGTGCTACGAGCTACTTCAAACAATAATAATAATAATAATCCTTGCATTTGATATAGCGCTTTTCACGTCTTCTAGACGTCCCAAAGCACTTCACAGAATATACTGTAAAGTGAATTGATTGTATATTTGTGGGCGAACGCGCAGCCAATTGCGCACAACAGTGTCCCACAAACAGTCATTGATTGAAAATGACCAATTTATTATTGTTTTGTTTTGGAGGGATTATTATTAGGGGTGTGGAGTAAGGAAACTTGCCCAAGGTTTTGCCCTGCCTGAAATTGAACTCAGGTCTCTCACTTGCAAAGCGAGTGCTCTAACCACTGAGCTACAGGACTCCAACTACAACTTTGTCTCCACTGTAAAAAATACTTTGTAAAATTCAAATTTGCTCCCTAACAAAGGCTTCCAGTATGTTTTGAGAACACTGGCAAATAAAAGTGCAATTTTAATTTTTGTTTTGTCATGTAAGACAATTATGAATATTAACAGAATTCCATTTAAGTGATGAGCTTGATGTGAGAAAGCTGCCAAAGTATAACATTCAAAAGGCAACAAGTTAATAAGGAAGTGTGGTTATAGTGCACATTTCCTCATTTTAAAGGTGATTCTAATTTGTTGCATGCTGCACACTGAAGAAAGTTACAGGAAAGCACAGAGACATCAGAACATACAGACTGGAGAACAATGTACTTCAGCAAACTTCGGGGGAAGAATTGTTCTTAGAAGGAGAATGAACTACAGTATACTTATAACTCTTTGTCTTAGTTTTGGGGTATTGTGTTTCTGTTTACAGTGTGCCTGCTGATCCAAATCTATATTGACTTTGCAATTCAGGACCTGCAGTATATCTGGATATTTAGAACACTGAAATATAAAGCAAGCTCAGGGTGAAGATTGAGATGTGTTAATTAGCACAATGGGCAATTCCCACAAGGGAATACTGATTAATGGAACAGTGTCTTAACTTTTTTTTGTTGAGTAAAGAGAATATGCTACAAACTGGAACTCAATGTATAATTCATGACCTGTAAATCTTATGGGTGGTGCAATCGATTTCTGGCCCACCCATTGCAATGGTGAAGGGAGTCCACACTGGCAAACCATTCACAAGTTAAGTTCACAGACCAGTGGATAATTACGAGACATCAACAGGCTGAGATTTTCAACAATGTGTAAAATAACACAATACATTCATGCTTAAATTATCATCCAAATATGTTACAACACAACAACAACAAGATTCCATTTATAAAGTGCCTTTCACGTCAGGAGGACGTCCCAAGGCGCTGCACAGTTGGGTCATGACCCGAGCAGGGGGGAAATGGTCAGGGTGAGGGGAGGGAAGGGAGGGAGCGAGGAGGGGGAAGAGAGTCGAGAGGGGAGCTGAAGGCTCGGTCAAAGAGAAAGGTTTTGAGACCGGCCTTGAAGGAGGAAAGGGAGGAGGCGGCGAAGGCACTGGGGGATAGAGTTCCAGAGCCTGGGGCTGAGAGGCTGAAGGCCCGACCACCGATGGTAGGGCGGTTGGGGCGGGGGACGTGGAGCAGACCGGAGCCAGAGGAACGGAGGGTACGGGCAGGTAGGTAGGGGGATAGTAGGTTGGAGAGGTAGGAGGGAGCAAGGCCGTGAATGGCCTTGTAGGTGAGGATGAGGATCTTGAAATCAATCCTCTGGGGGATGGGGAGCCAGTGGAGGCGAGCGAGGGTGGGAGTGATGTGGTCCCGAAGCCTGGTGCGGGACAGTACACGAGCTGCAGAGTTCTGAATGACCTGCAGCTTGTGGAGGGAGGTGGCGGGAAGGCCGGCGAGGAGAGAGTTCCCATAGTCCAGCCTTGAGGTGACAAAGGCGTGGACCAGGGTTTCAGCAGCGTGAGGGGTGAGGTAGTGCCGTAGTCTGGCGATGTTCCGGAGGTGATGGAAGGCGGTGCCAGTTGTGGTGCGGATGTGAGGGAGAAAGGACAGCTCAGGGTCGAACAAAACGCCGAGGTTCCTGACTGGCTTTGAGAGGTGGAGAGTGCAGCCTTGGATGCTGATGGTGTCAGCGCCTGAGGTGCGGAGGCGCTGACGTGAGCCAATCAGGAGGGCCTCGGTTTTTCGCACGTTGAGCTGAAGAAAGTTGTCTCTCGTCCAGGACTCGATGTCGGACAGGCAGCTGTCAGGACATCGGTGGTCGTGGAGTTGAGAGTAGAGGAGGAAAGGTAGAGTTGGGTGTCATCCGCATACATGTGGAAGTTAACTCCATGTCTGCGGATGATGTCACCAAGGGGGAGCATATAGAGGGTGAAGAGGAGGGGACCGAGGACAGAGCCCTGAGGGACACCACATGAGACAGTGCGGGGGGTGGAGGAGAAGCCATTTGTCGAGACAAAGTGAAGACGGTGAGAAAGGTACGACCTAAACCACTCAAGGACAGTGCCTTGAAGGTTGAGGTGGGAGGACAAGCGGTGGAGTAGGATAGCGTGGTCGACCGTATCGAATGCTGCCGATAGGTCGAGGAGGACGAGGAGGCAGAGGGAGCCCTGGTCACAGATGGTCAGGATATCATTGGTGACCTTGACCAGGGCAGTTTCTGTGCTATGGGCAGCACGGAAACCTGACTGAAGGGGTTCGAAAAGTGAATGGGTGGAAAGGAGAGAGCGCAGTTGGGAGGCGACAACTCTTTCCAGGACCTTGGAGAGAAAGGGGAGGTTGGAGATGGGCCGGTAGCTTGATAGCTGCGACGCATCAAGGGAGGGTTTTTTCAGGGTGGGCGTGATGATGGCAGTTTTTAAGGGAATGGGGACAGAGCCAGAGGAGAGGGACAGGTTGACGATGTGAGAGGGACAGGTTGACGATGTCCCTCGTTACATGTAGTACTGCACACTATTAGACTAGTTGAATCATTTTGAATTATTACAATATAATATTTTTATAGTCAATGTTTAGGCTTATTTCTGAGCATTCAGAATATTGAAGTGACTCTTGGAAGATAAGCTTAACAATTAGTTTTTGTTGATTCTTTAGAATCGAATCTGTCAGATGTGACTTATCTTTTATTGCTTCAGGCAGTATTGGCAATATTCAACAACAAAATTACATTTATAGAGCGCCTTTCACGTCGGGAGGTCGTCCCAAAGCGCTGAACAGTCAGGTGTCGGGGCCCGAGCATGACGGAGGGGTGGTGTAGGGGTGAGGGAAGGCGGAGAGGTGGGAGGGAAACCAAAAGCACGGTCGAAGAGAAGGGTCTTGAGACCGGCCTTGAAGGAGGCAAGGGACAAAGCGAGATGAAGGGATCATGGGATGGAGTTCCAGAGTATGAGGGTAGAGAGGCTGAAAGCCCGGCCACCGATGGTAGGGGGGGTCGGGTGGGAGACATGGAGCAGGCCGGAGCCCGCTGAACGGAGGGAGCGGGCAGATTGGTGGGGAGTCAGCAGGTCAGAGAGGTAGGAGGGGGCAAGGTCATGGATGGCCTTAAAGGTGAGGACAAGGATCTTGAACTCGATCCTCTGGGGAATGGGGAGCCAGTGAAGTCGGGAGAGGGTGGGAGTGATGGGGTCACGGAGCCTGGTGCGTGAGAGTACACGAGCTGCAGAGTTTTGGATGATCTGCAGCTTGTGAAGGGAAGAGTTGGGAAGGCCGATGAGGAGAGAGTTCAACATGTTCAACATGGTGTGGATGTTCAACATGTTAAACCTATTTCTAATATATATCCTTCAATGTAATTCGTCTTCTAATTATTTTGTGGGCTTCAGTGGCATAAATGTTACAGTAAGTCACGTGGAGCATTAAGATATGGTATATTTCACTTCTGCTTCAAATAAAGCTGCATCGTGCCCATACAAGTTATCCTCCAAGTTAGTGTAAAAATTTGAAGAGGATTTATTATCCTGTGACTGAGTCAATCAGATTCTGCTGTGCCCATTGACCTTCATTCCTTATAGTTGTTGGAACACGTTGTTGTCAATGAACTTCACTCACACCTCTACCTCCACTGCATACTCCCAAACTTCCAAAACTCTGCAGCTCGTGTACGCTCACTCACCAGGCTCCGTGACCCCATCACTCCCACCCTCTCCCGACTTCACTGGCTCCCCATTCCCCAGAGGATCGAGTTCAAGATCCTTGTCCTCACCTTTAAGGCCATCCATGACCTTGCCCCCTCCTACCTCTCTGACCTGCTGACTCCCACCAATCTGCCCGCTCCCTCCGTTCAGCGGGCTCCGGCCTGCTCCATGTCTCCCACCCGACCCCCTACCATCGGTGGCCGGGCTTTCAGCCTCTCTGCCCCCACACTCTGGAACTCCATCCCATGATCCCTTAACCTCGCTTTATCCCTTGCCTCCTTCAAGGCAGGTCTCAAGACCCTTCTCTTCGACCGTGCTTTTGGTTTCCCTCCCACCTCGCCGCCTTCCCTCACCCCTACACCACCCCTCCGTCATGCTCGGGCCCCGACACCTGACAGTTCAGCACTTTGGGACGTCCTCCCGAAGTGAAAGGAGCTCTATAATGTAATTTTGTTGTTGTTCTCAAGCCCCTCAAGTCTGTTTTCACCCTACCCGCAGCACTGAGACAGCACTTGTCAAAGTCACAAATTACATCCTTTCTCTCTGTGACCAGGGCTCCCTCTGCCTCCCTATCCTCTGAAACCTCTCAAACTGTTCTCGATCGTGCCATTCTCCTGGATTGTCTCTCCTCCCTCATCCATCTCAGTGGAACCGCACTCGTCTGATTTGAGTCCAAATTGACTCACCCGCCATCACTACATCTCTGGAAATGGGTTCTCCTCCTGCACAGTCACTTACGATGTACACCAAAGTTCCACCCCTTCTTTTCCTCATTTACGTGATATCATCCTCATGGTGATATCATCAGCAGGCACAGGGCCAATGTCCACATGTATGCAAATGACGTTAAAATTTATTTCCCTTTTCCAGGATATCCAAGTGCACCAATGTTCTATCCTCTTGCCTGTCAAACATCAAGGCCTGGATGAGCACCAACTCTCTGCGGCTGAATGTTGACAAGATGAAAGCCATCTGCCTTGGCTCGCATCAACATCTTGTCACTCACACCTCCAACCTCCCCAGGCTATGACTCAGAGTCATTGGACCTGTGTCAGGCGATCTCCAGCTTTCCACCCTACATCCGGACTCTTACCAGGATCTCTTTCCTCCATCTCTGCCACATCGCCTGCCTCTAACCGTACCTCACCTCAATGCTGCCGAAACCCTCATTCATGCATTTATCCTCCCCGATTTTTCCAATGCCCTCCTTGCCAGACTCTCCAGCCCCACTATTCATAAAATCCAATGAATTCAATATTCACTGCTTGAATTCTCACCCGGAACAAACTCTATTCCCCCAACACCCCAGTGCTTGCCAGACACCTCCAACTCTATTGCAGAATGGATTGATTTCAAGATCCTCACACCTGGGTACAAATAATTTCACTCACTGGCCCCTCCCTACCTTGATCGGCTTACATCCCAGGCCTCTACCAGCCCCCTTCACTTGGGCTCCTGCATGTCCGTGTCCCCTACACTCCACAATGATGATACCTTCAGGTACTATGCCTCCAGAATTCTCTGGCTCAATCCCTCTGTCTTGCCCCCTTTTTTTAGATTGTACCTGAAGATCTTCCTCTTCAAGCAACACTGATTCACAAAAAACTGCATTCCTAAACTTGATCCATGCTGAATAACAAGGTATCTAATCTCAGCCTGTCTAGCTGGTTGTTGCAATTGACCAAGTTAACTTTTCTATCAAAAGGCGAGAGAAAATAAAGCAGCTTGTCAAGTTATGTGTCTTTAAGGTTGATTAAAATCAAAACCACCACTATTTTTCAAAAGATAGTTTTGTTAAAACAAAACTGCATTTACTCATATAAAAGCAAATAAACAGGTCAGGACAGGGACTAAAATAGTTTGAAATCAAAAACCACTTGCAATTGGTTGAAATTCATCCTGCACTCTTTGTTTTTTTTTGATTTGTCAGCACCAGGCTGGTGCTGCTAATAACCATTGAAAACGGATTCCAAGAACAACGCACTGCAATGATTACCTTGCTTCAGAATATTCTCAGTTTACCATTCTAACATGCCCAGTTTGACAGAAACGCAACTTTCCTCATCATTATTTTATATTCAACACATTCAAAACAACAACTTACATTCATATAGCGCCCTTAATGTTCGTAGAATCTCAGAGTACGTAACAGTGAAAGAGTTTGATGCCGAAATAGGGATCAAGTTTAGGAATGCATTTTTTTTGTGAATTGGTTGATTTCCCTGCTGCCTCATTCACTCTCAACACTGCCAGTAAAGTGACCTGGGAAAGGATGTCACAGTATTGGGAAAGATGGCACTGTGACCTCCAAGAAGGAAGACATTTCCACCCAATCAATCACAGACAAGAGCATCTTGGACTACTTCCTCATCTCCCTCTTCTCCCACATCCCCCTCCCCTCCTGCAAGCCCTCCATCATTTTTTTCCACCCCTGGAAAAAGTTTCCCCCTGAGTCCCTCACAAGTGCCCTCTCTTCCTTGGACCTCCTCTCCCTCTGGCCCTCCACCCACAGAGATCCTGATGCAGTTGTTAAGCTGCTGAATGACCGTCTCTCCACAACCTTTAATTCCCTGGCTCCCCTGAAATCCAGGGTTGTTTCCAAACCCACCCGCTCCCCCTAGTACAACAGTCATCTCCGCTCACTTAAAATCCAAACCTGGACGCTCGAGCACAGGTTGCAGAAATCCGGCTTCATGATTCACCGCCAACAATGGCTCGAGCACCTCCGCACCTACACCTCTCCCTTTCACAGGCCAAAACTGACTTTTACTCCAAAGTCATCCTGGAGGCAAACAACAATCCAAAGACGCTGTTTTCCACCATCCACCAGTTCCTCCATGCACCCCCTCAAACACCCTCTATCCTTATGTCAAAAGCCAAGTGCAAAGCGTCCTAGACTTCTTTGCCTCAAAAATTGAAAATATTCACAGCGGCATTGTCCTCCAACCCCATGTCCCCTTCACTCCACCCAGACCATCTACACCGCTTTCTCCCTCTGCCATGGCTCCTGCCACTCCCCACTCCTCACACTCCTTTGTCCCCATTTCTCGCTCCTCCCACTCAACCACAATCACCCGGATGAAGTTCACCACCTGCTGCTTCAATCTCCTCCCCACCCACCTGCTGGTCATGCAACTCCCTTTTCTCTCCCCCCCTGCTGGCCGACAAGGTCAACCAGTCTCTCTCCTCAGGTTCTGTTCCACTCCCCCTGAAAACCGCTGTTATCACACCCCTCCTCAAAAACCCACCCTCGATCCCTATAATCTCTCACACTACCGTCCTATTTCCAACATTCTCTTACTTGCCAAAGTCTTGGAACGCATTGTTGCAGGTCAGCTTCGGTCACACCTCTCCCTCCACTCCCTCCTTGAGCCCCTGCAGTCTGGTTATCTCCCTGCCCACAGCACAGAGACAGCGCTTGTCAAAGTCACAATCGACATACTCTCTATCTGTGACCAGGGCTCCCTCTGCCTCCTCGTCCTCCTGGATCTCTCTACTGAGTTTAACACAGTTGACTATGCCATCCTCCTCCATGGACTCTTCTCTCTCATCTACCTTAATGGGACGGCACTCGCACGGTTCGAGTCTTACTGTACGAGTCCTACGTGGAGTCCTGTAGCTCAGTGGTTAGAGCACTCGCTTTAAGTGAGAGACCTAAGTTCAATTCCAGGCAGGGCGAAACCTTGGGCAAGTTTCCTTACTCCACACGCCTAATAATAATCCCTCCAAAACCAAAAAAAAATAATAAATTGGTCATTTTCAATCTATGACTGTTTGTGGGACATTGCTGTGTGCAATTGACTGCCACATTCGCCCACAAATATACAGTCAATTCATTTTACAATGTGTTCTGTGAAGTGCTTTGGGACGTCCTCCCGACGTGAAAAGCGCTATATCAAATGCAAGGATTATTATTATTATTATTATTTAACCAAACGCCTCCATTTAATTTCAGCAAATGGTTTCTCCTCCCACCCTCGCCCGGTCACCTGTGGGGTAACCCAGGGCTCCATCCTTGGCCCTCTTCTTTTCCTTATCTATATGCTCCCTCTGGGTGATATCATCTGCAGACACAGATAAACTTCCACATGTATGTGGATAACACACAAATCTACTTTGCCTCCTCCAGCACCAACTCCAGGTCCACTGATATTCTATCAGCTTATCTGGCAGACATCAGGGCCTGGATGAGTATAAACTTCCTACAGCTGAATATGGACAAGACGGAAGCCATACTCCTTGGCTCCCGTCAATGTCTTCACTCCTGCGGATCTAAACTTCTCAACCTCCCTCAGATTCACCGAACCAGTGCACAACCTAGGTGTCCGGTTTGACCCCCAACTGTCCTTCCTTCCTCCCTCATATCCGGTCCCTCACCAGGTCCGCCTTCTTCTACCTCCGCTACATTGTCCGCCTCCGACCGTACCTTACCCCAAATGAAGCCGAAATCCTCGTGCATGCGTTTGTCACCTCCCACCTGGATTACTCCAACACACTCCTCGCTAGTCTCCCCAGCTCCACCATTCAAAGATCCAGCTCATTCAGAACTCTGCTGCCCATATACTGACCCGGACCAAACTCCGTACCCACATCTTTCCAGTTCTGGCCAGGCTCCACTGGCTCCCCATCACTGAACAGATTGGCTTCAAGATCCTCACACTCGTGTTCCAATCCATTCACTTCCTGGCACCCCCAACTCTTCGACCTCCTCACTGCCCAATTACCTACCTGGTGCCCCCACTCTACTGGCAGTGGCCTCCTGCTCATATGTCGCACCCTCCGCCCCACCATTGGAGGTCGTACTTTCAGCCACTATGTCCCAAAACTCTAGAACGCTCTTCTTCAATCCCTCCCCCTCTCTCCCCTCTTTCAAGTCCGCTGAAAACGTTCTTCTTCAACTGTGCTTACGGCCACCTCCCACCTCCCCCCGGCTCGAAGTCAGGTTCTGCCTCTGTTAAGTGCTTTGAGATGCTATCCTGCGTGGAGGCACTGTGGAAGTTGTTGCTGTTGTTAGTGAACAGCATTGAGGAGAAGGTAGTTTGACTTTGGAGTACAAGGCAACATTGACAATGTGATGTGAGTGGGATGTAGACAGAATTGATGAAGAGGCAGTATGACCTTAGAGAGCATTGGTAAAGGGAGGTGCAGAGTCATCGATCTATGCTTACACATTCTTCTGCAATTTGTCTGTCTTTTGGGGAATCAGCCGGGTGTCTGACACATGAGGAAACCCATCACCATTCTTAAGAGTATCCAAACCAAACTGAGATTTCCATTCATCCCACCTACACATGGAAATTCCAGAAATATTTATCAGAATAGAATGAACACTCTCTCCCTTGGAGGGACGCATGCTGTTTACCTAATTTGGGAAAGCATTACGCCAGATTGGCAAGAGCCAAAATTTGGGGACCTCAGGAGGTGCACTGGCGCTACTGCTGGATTCCAGCCAGCAAACAACACATAGCTTGCCATTGATATCACTGCCTGGCAAGCTTTCCCGCTGCTTGTCCAGCTAGAACCATCCGACCAGTTAAGGCTTTGGCTTGTAGGGTTAACATGAGCTCAGTGGGAAGAGTCCCTGCCCCCAGTGACTGGTCTTATTGAGAGAGCGCACATTCAATTCTGATAGTTATCTTGAGAATAGTACTACTGATGAGCCAGGCTGGCTGTGCTGTCATCAGGAGTGCCTGGAGTACTGTGGACCGGTCTGGCTTAGGAACTGAACTACCACAACTGCCACAGAGGATGGACTTGATTCTTACATTGCATTGCTAAACATGTCACATTGGAGCTAGTTCAACTCCAAGGAGACATCTGCTTATTTCCCGGCAAGGAGGATGTCACTATTTGGTCATTTGATGTCCGACAAGCAAGGGTGTGAGCTCTCAGTAGGTGGATGGTAGGTATCAGGAACTCTCTGCAAGCTTCCTGGTGGGCAACACAGCTCAGCATGAAATGTTTGTTTCTGTGTTGCTCTTGTGTTGCTTTGAAAAGGATAACTTAACCGTCTATCCTGCCAAATCACGACTACGCGAAAACTGTTGCTTCCATTCATTTAAATCCTTCGAAAACAAATAAGTATTTGTGGGGAATGTTATTGAAGAATATATGTGCATTGTGATGTCCTCCCAATGTGGAAGGTGTTATATAAATGTAAATTTGTATTCTAAATTTGTGTCTAAATATAGAATGAGTGGAACAAGAACCCCAATGAATATGATGGATTTTTTGGAGGAGGCAGGTATTCTGTGGAGGGAAAGAAGCTGGGTGTATTTTTCTCAGCTGGATGTCTGACACAAGTGGAAACCCATCATCATACTTAAGAAAATCCAAACCAGAATGAGAGTTCCATATTTAAAAATAATGATAATCTTTGTATTTAATAGACAGTAGTACCGTCCATGTCAGAAGGACATGACAAAGTTCTTTACATGATTTGATGTAAAGTGCTGTGTATTTTGTAGGTGAACTATATATGTGCCACCTACACCTGTGTTTGGGTTTGAATGTGTACTCTTTCTCTGGAAGGGCAAACCTTGCTTACATAATTCCTGTTTGGTAAATATCAGATCCCCACCCTATTGTGTTTGTTATTTATACCAGGAGTTGCAGAAAACATCAGAGTAATTAGATATTACCAAACCGAGAATATGAGACTGCAGACCCGTCTGGCTCAGTAATCAGAATACTGAAATCACTACAGACATTTGGCTCAATTCTTTCATTTCAAGCATGTCACATTGGAGCTAGTTGAGCTCCAAAGACACCCTGCTAATCTCCCCTCCAAGGTGTATATGACAAGTTGGTGATTTGATATCTAACAAGAGCAGGTTTGAGCACTCAATAGGTAGGAACTTCCTGTAAACTTTCTGATGAGCAACATAGTGTGAGTTGCATGCATGATATAAATGCACGTTGTTGTTGTGAGAGCATTGATACCATCTTCCTGCCCGTAGTTCAGTCACAAATCCCTATCCACTGAGGATAATATAAAATGAGACCAAAAACACAAACAGAAAAACAAGTGTAATTTATTCTCCCTGCAGCACTTTCTAGCCTGTGCAACATTCTGTGTATTCTATATAATCTTGAGTGAGCATCGCTTTGAGATGCAGTTGATATAGTACCTTTTATATCGGGAGGATAACTCAAAGTGCTTCACAGGATTTACTGTAAAATGCAGTAACTGTGTATTTTGTAGGCATGTCATCTTGGAGACATGTTTTGTAGGCAAACAAGGCAGCCAATTTGGACAAAGCAGTATCCCATGAATAATTTAATATAAATTAAATGATCATTTTATTAGGGGGATTGTTGGCCAGTACACTAGGAGAAACTCCCTTCACTTTTCAAGTAGTGCATTGGAATTGTTAATGTCTACTTAAACCGGCAGATGGGATCTTGGTTGAACATCTTATCTGAAGCATGGACAATATTGCAATGTTCTCCCAGGACTGCTTTGAAGTATGAGTTTAGACGATGTGAGTCAAAGTGCTGACATGGGGTTTGAATCCACAGTTTTCTGACTCATAGGCAAAAGTGCTACCAACTGAGACCTAGGATGAACACCTCCTTATGAGATGGGGAGGAGAGAGAGCTCTCTTCCTCAGAGTTCAGGAAGGAACTCATCTCCATAAGGATAATAATATTCTGAGACCTTGTATTTGATACATTTATTAATAGGTTTTCATCCATATCGGCCCTGCTAACAATACAATACAAAATTACATTTGTATAGCTCCTTTCACGTCCCAAGGCACTGGACAGTCAGAGATTTGGACCCAAGTGGGGGTGTTGCTATCACTCCGCCTTGCCCCATCCTTAGCCTCCTTCAAGACCCGCCTCAAAACCCTCCTCTTCGACCATGTCATTGGCCACCCCCCTTCCCCTCCTCTCCCTTCTCGCCCTTGACCCCAGCTCGGGTCTGAAATGCTGTACACTGTCCAGCGCCTTGGGACGTCCTCCCAACATTAAAGGTGCTATACAAATGTAATCTTATTGTTGTTGTTGTTGGGATCATGGAGTGTAGAGGGCAGTTAGGGTAGGAAGGTGGCCAAAGGTGCGGATGAAAATGATGGTGTTGAGATGTGCCTTGAATGAGGCAAGGCAGGGAGCGAGGTGAACAACAACAACAACAACAAGATTCCATTTATAGAGCGCCTTTCACGTCAGGAGGACGTCCCAAGGCGCTGCACAGTTGGGTCATGACCCGAGCAGGGGGGAAATGGTCAGGGTGAGGGGAGGGAAGGGAGGGAGAGAGGAGGGGGGAAATGGTCAGGGTGAGGGGAGGGAAGGGAGGGAGCGAGGAGGAGGAAGAGAGTCGAGAGGGGAGCTGAAGGCACGGTCAAAGAGAAAGGTTTTGAGACCGGCCTTGAAGGAGGAAAGGGAGGAAGCAAGGCGAAGGCACTGGGGGATGGAGTTCCAGAGCCTCGGGGCTGAGAGGCTGAAGGCCCGACCACCGATAGTAGGGCGGTTGGGGCGGGGGACGTGGAGCAGACCGGAGCCAGAGGAACGGAGGGTACGGGCAGGTAGGTAGGGGGATAGTAGGTTGGAGAGGTAGGAGGGAGCAAGGCCGTGAATGGCCTTGTAGGTGAGGATGAGGATCTTGAATTCGATCCTCTGGGGGATGGGGAGCCAGTGGAGGCGAGCGAGGGTAGGAGTGATGTGGTCCCGAAGCCTGGTGCGGGACAGTACACGAGCTGCAGAGTTCTGAATGACCTGCAGCTTGTGGAGGGAGGTGGCGGGAAGGCCGGCGAGGAGAGAGTTCCCATAGTCCAGCCTTGAGGTGACAAAGGCGTGAACCAGGGTTTCAGCAGCGTGAGGGGTGAGGTAGTGCCGTAGTCTGGCGATATTCCGGAGGTGATGGAAGGCGGTGCCAGTTGTGGTGCGGATGTGAGGGAGAAAGGACAGCTCAGGGTCGAACAAAAACGCCGAGGTTCCTGACTGGCTTTGAGAGGTGGAGAGTGCAGCCTTGGATGCTGATGGTGTCAGCGCCTGAGGTGCGGAGGCGCTGACGTGAGCCAATCAGGAGGGCCTCGGTTTTTCGCACGTTGAGCTGAAGAAAGTTGTCTCTCGTCCAGGACTCGATGTCGGACAGGCAGCTGTCAGGACATCGGTGGTCGTGGAGTTGAGAGTAGAGGAGGAAAGGTAGAGTTGGGTGTCATCCGCATACATGTGGAAGTTAACCCCATGTTTGCGGATGATGTCACCGAGGGGGAGCATATAGAGGGTGAAGAGGAGGGGACCGAGGACAGAGCCCTGAGGGACACCACATGAGACAGTACGGGGGGTGGAGGAGAAGCCATTCGTTGAGACGAAGTGAAGACGGTGGGAAAGGTAAGAGCTAAACCATTCAAGGACAGTGCCTTGAAGGTTGAGGTGGGAGGACAAGCGGTGGAGTAGGATAGCGTGGTCGACCGTATCGAATGCTGCCGATAGGTCAAGGAGGACGAGGAGACAGAGGGAGCCCTGGTCACAGATAGTCAGGATATCATTGGTGACCTTGACCAGGGCAGTTTCTGTGCTATGAGCAGCACGGAAACCTGACTGAAGGGGTTCAAAAAGAGAATGGGTGGAGAGGAAAGAGCGCAGTTGGGAGGCGACAACTCTTTCCAAGACCTTGGAGAGAAAGGGGAGGTTGGAGATGGGCCGGTAGCTTGATAGCTGCGACGCATCAAGGGAGGGTTTTTTCAGGGTGGGCGTGATGATGGCAGTTTTTTAAAGGAATGGGGACAGAGCCAGAGGAGAGGGACAGGTTTATGATGTCAGTGATGTGTGGGGCAAGAAAATGGAGCTGGGAGATAAGGAGTGGAGTGGGGATGGGGTCAAGGGAGCAGGTGGTTGGTTTTAGGGATAGGATGAGTTCAGTGACAGAGGGTGGGGAAACGGGTACGAAGGTGTGTAGGGGAGGATGGGTAGGAGTCGGAGTGTGGGAGGGCAGGGGTGGGTGGTGGGTGGAAGTTGGAGGGGAAGTGACCGCGGAGCGGATTCCCTTGATCTTGGATTCAAGGAAATCCAGCATCTCCTCGCAGTGAAGGTTGGAGGAGATGACCTGCGCGGGGTGGCGGGGGGGACGGAGGAGTCGGGATGTGGTGGAAAACAGTAGCCTGGGGTTGTTCTTCGCCTCCAGGATTATCCTGGAGTAGAAGGACGACTTGGCCGAGGCTAGAGTGGAGCGGTAAATTTTGAGGAGGTCCAGCGAGATTTGTCGGTGGACCGTTAAGCCGGATTTGACAAAGGTGCGCTCAGCAGCCCGCACCTGGCATTTCAGTGAGCGGAGGTGGGTAAGTGAAGGCACTGTGGGATGGTGTTACAAAGGGTGGGAGTAGAGAGGCTGAAGGCCCGACCGCCAATGGTTGGGCGGGCTGGCGGGAGACGTGGAGCAGGCAGGAGCCTGCTGAGTGGAAGGAGCGGACAGATTGATATGAAGTCAGCAAGTTACAGAGGTAGGAAGGACCTTGAATGCGAGAACCCGGATTTTGAACTCTATCCTCTGGGGGCAAGGGTGGGGTGATAGGGACACAGAGCCTGGTGCAGGAGAGAACACAAGTTGCAGAGTTCTGGAGCTTGTGGAGGGAAGATTTGGAAAGGCCGACAAGCAGGGAGTTGGCGTAGTCGAGTCTAGATGTGATAAATGCATGGATTAAGGTTTTGATGGCCTGAGGGGTGAGGCATTGGTGGAGCCGGGTGATGTTGCAGAGGTGGGATCGGTGGAGCGGGCCACGGCACAGATGTGGGATACAAAGGACAGTTGAGGGTTAAACGAGACGCCAAGGTTCTGGATTGGCTCAGTGAGGTGGAGTGTGCATCCATTGTGGGGAGGGGGAGAATAATGTTGCCAAGTGCAATCCAATTGTCACTTTTTATTCACCCACATACCTGCTTTTCATCATGGATCACTTAGATAGCAATCAAAAGTTCATTTATTCCACCATCTAACTCTTTTTGGCTTATATTTACACCAGATGGTGCTGTGCTGTATGCCAAATACTTTGTAAATATAGATTACACAGCAGGTTGCTAAGTGTCATGAAGTGTAACTGGAAGGTTTAGTTTTACAATAGTAAATCGCTCATATCTTTCCTGCAACTCCTAGAATAAATTACAAACATAATAGGGTGGGAATCTGATATTTACTGAACAGGTAGGCTTGACTGAGTGGAGCACAAGTGAAACTCAGTGATTCCCCGAGGCTCTTAATATCCACCTAGCATTAGCCTGCAATACACTTCATCTCACCCTGCAACATTTTGGAAAATTCTTGTTTTTGAAAAACAGTTTTGCATTGTTTTTAAAAACCCCCGCCTTCTGAGCTAAAACTAAATTGAAGAATTTTGCACATTTCGTGCAAGATTTAGACAAAACAATCTTACAGGCTAAGACGTAGAGAGTCAGGGCCTCACACGTGTGACTCCTCTGCACATAACATTGGTTGCAGTCTTCTGATCATGAGATAAGAACATTACAAGTGATTGCACCTTCATTCTGCATTGCACATAGGTATGAGAGAATGCACTGACAGTTCAAATACTCACACCAACATCCAAATGCCTGAGAGTGAAATAAATAGCCGCTCAAAATAACTGGTGGTACCTGTTAAATCTCTAGCACAGTGCAGACTGGAATATTTCTAGGGCTTGCTCTGTGTATCACTTTATTAACCAACTTCAGATCCTATGTCACAGTTCTAGAGGCAGAGGTCACATTTCCATAGCCAAATGTGAATTGAAGTAGCAAATATTGGCACACTGTCATAAGTGTGTGTGTGGTGGGGGGGGATAGGTGGGGGGAATAATGTTGCCAAGTTAAATCCAATCTTCACTTTATATTCACCTACATATCTGCTTTTAATCATGGATTACATAGATAACAATCAAAAGTAAGAACTTTTACTTGTATTTGGCCTCCCTAGTCCAGGGGCAATGAGGTCAATTTCAGAACATTGCTGCTGGTCTGGCAAGATCAGTTAATTCAGTACAGACTCTTGGATCAGATCTTGGGCCTTTGTGGTGTGTATGACACAACTCCACAATGGAGGTACCTTTATTGATTTATTGTGTATTTTCCTTCTTAAGCACAAGGATTATTATTATTATTATAATCACCATCATTGCATCCGAAATATCACAGTATCACATTATTATAAGTAACCTTACATTTGTATAACACCTTTCACATTAGGAGGATGTCCCAAAGTGTTACACAGGACATACAGTAAAGTTTAGTTACTGTGTGTTGAAACATAGTGTAAGCTGGGAAATGTGCTAGAATATCAAGCAGCTTAGCGGTACCAGTCACGGTACTAGTAATGACATCCTCTATCTCTGTGACCAGACCTTTGCTTGTGACCTTTGCCTCCTTGTCCTTGTGGACTTCTCTGCTGCCTTTAGTGCAGTCAACCATTCCATCCTCCTCAACTGCTTCCCCTTCGTCAACTGCCTCCCGAGCCTCATCCATCCCAGTGGGACCACATTCTCCTGATTTTAGTCCTACTTGACCCACTACTATTGCTTTGTCTCCACAAACAGTTTCTCCTTCCGCATTTGCACAGTCACCTGTGGCATACTCCAAGGCTCTATCCTTCACCCCCTTTTTCTCATTTCCATGCTCCCTCTCAGTATGTCATCCATAGATATGGGAGTCAACATCCACAAGTTTTGGATGACACACAAATCTAATTTTCCTCCTCAGTCACAAGCCCAGGTTCATCAATCTACTATCTGCTTGTCAGACATCAACGCTTGAGGGTGAGAGTGAACTTTCCGAATGTTTCGCATTTGTGTACTCAATCCACAACTGTTTGTGGGAACACTGCTGTGTGCAATTGGCTGCTTTGTTTTATCTACAAAATACACAGTCAATTCATTTTACAGTGCATTCTGTGAAGAGCTTTGAGATGTCTCAAAGATGTGATAAGATACTATATCAACAAATGCAAGGATTAATGTTGACAAGATGGAATCCATCCTCCTTCGTTCCCATCAATATCTTCTCACCTGCAGCTCCGACTTCCTCAACCTTCCTCCGTCCTAAGTCACTGAATGTATGCGCAGCCTTCAGATCAGGTTCAATCCCCAGGTGTTCTTCCTACCCCATATTCGGTTTCAGTCCATAACTGCCTTCCTCCACCTCTGCCACATCGCCTGCCTCTGACTATACCTCATATCAAGTGCAGCTGATAGCCTTATGCACACATTCATCATCTCCCACCTCAATTTTTCCAATACCCACCTCGTTGGTCTCCCTAGCTCCACAATTCATAAAATCCAATTAATTCAAAATTCCAACGCCCGTAACCTCACCAGTACCAAACCCCATCACCCCAGTCCTTGCCAGATTCCAGTGGCTTCCTATTGCAAAGCAAATCAATTTCAAGATCCACACTCACAAACAAATCACTTCATGCCCTAGCACGACCCTACTTCTCCAACCAGCATTGTTCCACTCCATTGTCTGCCCCTTTACTTAGCTGCTTTCTGTATAACCCTCGGCCCTCTGCTCCACCATTACCAGATGTGCTTTTATCCACTACATCCTGAAACTCTGGAACTTCGCCTCAATCCCTCCTTTTTGCGCCCTCCTTACCTGTCTTCAGATCACACCTGAATCCCCTCTTTGACCATACCTACGGTCGCCTCTCCTCTTTCCCTGGCTTGGAGTCAAGCTCCGCCATTTGTAAGAGCTCTGAGTTGTTACCCTGCATGAATGGCACTTTACAAATGTTGTTATAGATCACTACCTTTCAGCTTTGGTTCAGCCCACAAGGGCTGGAGTCGCCAGCAAACTTGTGGTGGAAATCAGTCATTAATGTCTGGGAAACAAAAAGTTGCGATCCGAGATCCGAGACTCTCACAGATAAACTGCTATTGAATAGAACAGTGCCCGAGGAAAGTGACGAAAGAACACAAGCTTCTTAATGGTTAAAAATAATGTTTTCTGTATAACAAAGTGTCTGGAGAGCTTTTGAGTGCCTAGAGGTTAAAAAAAAGGGCCAAATACAGTACTAATGATGCACATTGCAGTGATGCATTTCAAAGTGATTTACATTTGTTGGAACAAATGGAATTAATCAGAGAACACTTTTTGTTGAAGCTTGTACCTTGATCCTTTCACAGTACAAGTCAACATGCCCCAGTAGGTGCTACATCTCATAGGTAACCACAATGATGGAATGTTCACAAATGGCTGCCAGCGGATGAAACTGAGAAGCAGAAGCATTGGTAATTGGCTTACTTTCTAATCGCTCCATCTGTCACTCTGTATCCAGTCACTGGGTGCACGGAAATAAATCTCCTATCCTCTCCACTGGCCTGGCATACTCCACAGTAATACATGCCTGACAATGTTGTGTGTAAATCGGTTGCCACATTTGCCTACAAATACACTAACACTACAACTTATAGTAAGTTCTGTAAAGAATTTCAAGACATCCTCCTGACATGAAAGGCAAGGATTAGGATTTATTCTATAATCTAATACCTGAGAGTGCCACTGAGCTATGCTGCCCTACCTGTTTGATGCAGACCAGTTTTCACCACTAGTACTAGTGTTATTTTTTTTCAATTTTTAAGCATCAATAATCAATTATTACATTTGATATAGCGCCTTTCCCATCAGGAGGACTCTTCACAGGATAATAATAATAATAATCCTTGCATTTGATATAGCGCTTTTCACGTCTTCTCGACGTCTCAAAGCGCTTCACAGAATATGCTGTAAAGTGAATTGACTGTATATCTGTGGGTGAAACGCGCACAGCAGTGTCCCACAAACAGATATACTGTAAAGTGTACTGTGTGTTGTATGGGTGAATGTGGCAGACAATTTGTGCACAGCAATGCCTCACAAACAGCAATGAAGTGAATGACCAATTTTATTTGGAGTATTGGTGGACTCCTGTAGCTCAGTGGTTAGAGCACTCGCCACCAAGCGAGAGACCTGGGTTTGATTCCCGGCAGGGCGAAACCTTGGGCAAGTTTCCTTACTCCACACGCCCGATAATAATGCCTCAAGAAAAGAAAACAGTAATAAAATTGGTCACTTCAATCCACAACTGTTTGTGGGACACTGCTGTGCGCAGTTGGCTGTCGAGCTTCGCCCACAAATATGCAGTCAATTCACTTTGCAGTATATTCTGTGAAGTGCTTTGAGACGTCTCGAAGACATGAAAAGCGCTATATCAAAGTGCAAGGATTATTATATGATTATTATCGTTGGTCAGGATAACGGAAGAAACTTCCTCCCCTTTTCAAATCATGCCGTGGGATCTTTAATATCCACCTAAACAGGCAGACAAGATGAGGAATTAATAAAGGAATTAGTATGGAAATTGCAATTAGGACCTTGAAAAGTGAGCAGGCCCACCAACTACCACCCCCTTATCATATCTTCAGATGTTATTTACCATTTGGAGAGAGAAAGACAGACAGAAGCAATTTCCCAAGAGAACAAATGATAAACGAGCAATGTTCATGCATGCAAGAACCACCAAACTGCTACCTGTGCCTTTAGTCTTTGCTCAAAATTAATCCTGATCTTCAAAGATTTGCCAAGTATGTCACCTAGTAACCAGTTCAGCTACAAATGATCTCTTGCTTATATTCCCAACATCTCCACACCAAACAAGGAGGATAAAGGAAGAAAAACAAAAAGATGCAGTGGAAGCAATTTACCCTGTTGAAAAAAAAAGGCAGACTTGAACTTCTATACAATATTGTATATTTTAGAAAAGAAAGACATCCATAGAAATTAATGTAGGCTTTGAGTAAAAGTTACTTTAAAAGCGTGGACAGGTAGATTAAAAGGTGTGAACTCTCATAAGTGTCAGCATGTTTTGTACAGATATATCACTCTTATAAGCATTCCATAGATTCAAACGTGATCTAAGATTCAGCTTGATAATACCAGTGCATTTTTCTTGAAGTTTCTTTTAGTTTAACTGATGGTTTTCACTTTGGATACCTATTCTCCAGTAAATGAAACTAGTTTCAGTTTCACTAGGACAGTGTGATTTGGAGAGGAGCGAATATCATATCATAGAATCATAGACATTTACAGCCCAGAAATAGGCCATTTGGCCCATTGAGTCTGCAGTAGTTCTCAGAGCAAGTTGTTTATTCAATCCCACTGCCCTATCTTATCCCATACTCTATCAAGCCTCTACCATTCATATATGTGGCTACGTGAAATCTACTATCTTACTTGGCAGGCAGTCCACATACCAACAACTCTCTGAGTGAAATGTTTTTGCCCAAGCTCTCCTTATTTAGCCACATTGCTTGCATATGTTACTGGAAACAATACTGTCAACACTAGAAAACTCTTGACGGACAGGTTGATGGCAATATCTGAATATCCATATTAAACAGACGTCTTTGTATCCTAATTCCAGTCACGTTATGGTCATTCTGCACTAAAAGTGCTACCAAACTGTGATATTTGTGATATCTGTGTTATTTCTGCAACAGGGTGAAAATTACATTTAAGTATAAATTACATCAATGTTTGAAAGCATACCTGGCATTTTGAAGCACAAGTTGTAAAATGTATTTTAACGTGGTTCCGTTGATGAGACTGGGAAAGACTGTATATTCTACCACTGCACCACAGACTGGGCATAGCATGGATACTAGTGTCAGTGCGTCATTACTGGAGAGTGAGCGTTACATTGAGCACGTGCTGAATATAACCCCTGGCCTCTGAGTGTCGGGGAACTGTGAGCTCTTTAAGTGAATACATGCGGTAGAGGAAGGGCATAAAAGAGCAGGGAATTGGAATTAGGATACATGGTTTCGCTGGAGGAGCAACCACTAATTAATAACAACAAACAACAAATTACATATGTGTAGCGTATTTCACATTGGGAGGATGTCCCAATACGATAGGATGAACGTCAATTATGTCATAGATTTCCAACCTTATATGGTGGAGCCTTGTTATAAGATGTCAACTTATATGCTGCAACATCCCAATATTACTGGAATAATATTAGTGCAATGAAACTCGGATTTTAATCATTTAAGTAAAAATAAAATTATTCAAAATCGTGGCTTTCACTTAGTTTGTTTTTTTTGGAGGAGGGGGCAATTTCTCTTTCCTACTTACTCTTTACTATTTTAATAACTAGAAAAGAACTGGTATCACCTACAAAATGCACAGTCATTACACTTGACAATAAATTTTGAGAAGTGCTTTGAGATGTCTCGACAATGTAGCAAGGTGTCATATCAAATGCTAAGATTATTATTGTTATCATCTATGTTATATTTAATTTCTGTTTTCAAAATTACTTTTTTTAAAACCCCTGTTCATGTGTCAGCACTCTTTCCTCTACTTTAGCCCCACTTTGGGGACTGATAATCTGGCTCATACCCAGCGCTGCAATATTGGACGTGCCGTCTTTTGCATGGGACGTTAAACTAAGCTACTGTGTGCCTGTTTTTAGGTGGATGTTATAAAGAACCTGGCAAACAGTATTCTGGATTTATTGATCATTCATCTCATGTTGCTTTGCTGGTTCAAATGCATGGACATTTACAGTACAGATGTTACTTTCAGATTAAACTCCCTACCAACCTGCCCGCTCCCTCCGTTCAGCGGGCTCCGGCCTGCTCCATGTCTCCCTACCATCGGTGGCCGGCTTTCAGCCTCTTTGCCCCCACACTCTGGAACTCCATTCCTCAGTCCCTTTGCCTCGCTTCCTCCTTTGCCTCCTCTCAAGACCCTCCTCTTCGATTGTGCCTTCAGTCGCCCTCCCACCTCTCTGCCTTCCCCCACCCTTACCTCACCCCTCCCCCATGCTCAGATCCTGAGCCCTGTCTGTCCAGTGCCGTGGGATGTCCTCCCGACGTGAAAGGCGCTCTATAAATATAATTTTTTTGTTGTTGTTGTAAACTGTCTGGCTTTCTTTGCTTTACCTCTTACTTGGTTTTAAATTTAGTCCCTGACTGGCTTAACAAATAGCCCCAAAGGTCCTTTGTTCAAGAGAAAGGTAGAAAAACAATCCAATTAATGTGCTGACTAATGATTTGCATATTCTACAGATTCTCCAGCACAAGAGAACGGACACTGACCGAGCAGGAAATTCTGGATTTTGAAGCCATGCACAACCAATGCACTGTACCAGAGTCTCTTCAAGGCTTGGAGCCCAAGAGCCCAACAAGCCCAAACAGGAAAATCAAGATGGTAAGTAAAACATCACTACCGGATAATTATTTTGGGAGGACAAGTTTGCAGGGCTATGAGGAGAGAGCGAGGCAATGGGATTGATTTGGCTTGCTCTTTTAAAAGAGCCAGCACAGACACGATGGGCCGAATGGCCTCCTTCTGTGCTGTATAATTCTATGATTCTATACTGCAATCTTCCATTTGAACTCTGAGGTGCGATAGCCATTCTTTAATGTATCCGCAGTTCAGAGTCTGCAGTTAACCAGCAGTCCAGTGGCAGAATTTGCTCATGCTCTGCAGTGAAAAAACTTTTTTTTTAAAAATCTTGAGTTTAAAAGGTTGAGGGATGATCTAATTGAGGATTTTTAAAATAATAAAGGAATTTGACAGGGTAACTACAGAGAAACTATTCCCTCTAGTGGGGGAATCCTGAACAAGGGGGCAATGATCTTGAAATCATAGCTAAGCCATTTAGGAATGAAATCAGGAGGCAGTTTTTCACACAAAGGGTGGTGGAAATCTGGAACTCTGACCCCTAAAAGGCTGGGGATGCTGGATCCATTCAAATTTTCAAGACTGAGGTGGATAACTTTTTGTTAGGTCAAGGTATCAAGGGATGTAGGACAAGAACGGGTAATTGGAGTTGAGGTACAGATCGGCCATGATCTTATAGAATGGCGGAACAGGCTCGAGAGGCTGAATGGTCTCCTCCTGTTCCTATGCTCCTATGATCCAATAACATCTGTGTACAGACATTCTATGTAGAGCACCAACCCTGGGAGGGGCACATAGATCAGACCCCTTGGTAACTTCCAACCAAGCAAAACCTACATTCTACATCCTACATCCTACATTCGGGGCCAATTTGCGATCTTTCTTAAAGGGATTCCTCAACAAGTAATCCTAGTGGATAGAAAGGGGGTCTCTCCAGTAGCAGGAAGGTCTGAGATCAGACCCATGTTCAACCGTATCCTGCTATAAACAGCAGCCGCAAGTCACGATATGTGAGCCTGAAGGCTGTTTCTATGGATGTTTTATGAGCATAAGGTTGGTTTCAAATGCGATGCTCGCCACAGTTGAATGCTAGCACTCACTATGAAGGTTCATGCATGAATTATGGCAACTTGGGCAACGTACCGGATGCTCACAGGTGCCTCTAGAATTGTATTCCATACAGAAGCTAAAAAGAATCAAACATCCTGAAGAGAGGAGAAATTACTGATGGAGACAAATGTAGAGAAGAAGTACCCTACTTACAACATCCAATTGCAGCTCAAACTGAAGCCTGTGTGTGTAAAAAAATGTAGGATGGTTGAATCTGCGCTTACAAACTTAGACTGGTAGGGGGAGCTGTAGACTTTGATTCTACACAACAGGCATTGGCGAAACCTACGCATTGAAACTCCCAGCAAACGCAGAACAATTTTCATTAGCGATTTATACATACTTTCAAAAGTAAAATACGTCTACAAAGTAAACATTCTCAGTGTTCAGATGAACTACCAGCAAATTCAAGAGAGAATTAGGTAGCTATTTGGAGGGGAATTCAGTTGAAGTGGATGAGAGGGAAAATAGAATTTTTTAAACGTTTTATTTGTTTACTTTGAGGCAAGTCAGATGGATTGCAATGGCATTTTCAGTTCTATACATGCTATGTCCTTAATTAATAAATAAAATGTGAGCCTCGCTCAGTTGGTAGCACTCTTGTCTCTGAGTCAGAAGATTATGGATTCACATTCCACATCATGACTTTGAGCTCACAGTCTGGCTAACCTTCCACTGCAACACTGCATTGTCAGGTGTGCTATCCTTCAGATGAGATGTTAAACTGGATATTAAAGATCCCATGATGCTATTTCAAAAGTGGAGTACAGGTTACATGAAGTTTATGAAGCATCTTGAGATGTGAGTCAGAAGAATTTGGTTTGAAGCTCCACATCAGGACTTTGAACTCATAATAATCCTTTCATTTGATACAGCAACTTATCCAGCACTTGGGACGCCCTCCCGACGTGAAAGGCACTATATAAATGCAACTTATTGTTGTTGATAAACTGTTGTTATCACGTCATTGAGATGTCTCAAAGGGCTTCCAGGATTTAATGTAACGACTATGTATTTGTAGGAGAATGGGGAGTCATTTTGTGCACAGCAATGTCCCACAAAAAGCCATGAAGTGAGTGACCAATTTTAATTTGGGAGATTGTTGGCCTGGACACTGAGAAATTACTTTTTGAGTAGTGCCATGGGATCTTTTAACATTCACCTCAACAGACAGATGGAACCTCGGTTTAATTCTCACCCAAAGAACGGCACCTCCAAGAATACAACACAGCACACTGGAGTGTCAGCCTAATGGGTTCAAAATCTTGATGTGTACTACAACCTACAATCTTGTTGCTGCAGCTCAAACCTTCACCCTCTTTAAGATTATACAATCAGCTTATATTGCCTCTATTCATTCTTCCTCCCAAAATGTATCACTTCACATTTCTCCACATTAAACTTCATCTGCCACTTGTCTGCCTATTTTACCAGTCTGTCTAGTGTCAAAACTATTAGCCATTATGAAATCCCAATTATTTAAAATATTAAAATGACACAATTCATTAAAAACACAGTAATAAAATTTCATTTGAACAGTACATTATCAAAACATAACAGTATGAGGCTCATAGTCCAAACGAGCATTCCAAAGCAGTGCTGGGGAGTGCACTGTTGGAAGTGCTGTCCTTTGGATGAGAACTTAAATCAAGGTCCTGTCTGATTGTTTAGATGGACATTAAAGATCCCATTGCACCATTTCAAAAGAGGAAGGATTTTCCCTAGGTGTTTTGTCCAACAATCAACCAGATAGCATTTGGACATTCATTTCATGGTTCTTTATTGGACAATTCTGTGCACAAATTGGCTGCCTGTTTTTCTGCAAATACACAGTTACTAAACTAAACAGTGATTACTGTGAAGCGCTTTATATCAGGTAGAAGGAATATTATCATCATGATCTAGTCATGTTTTAAATCAGTACCTGTTGCTTAATACTGGTCTAATACTGAGAGTTAGTGAGAACCAGTAGTTCAGGCTGAGGTGCTCTATCAGTGGCCTCTACCCATTAGCTTGCTATTGCTCATGCTGAACCAGTTCCATTGATGAAGTCACTGTTTAGGGTAAGCAAAGCTTATGTATTATTTGTTAGCCAAGTCCTGATATGCCTGTACATTTAGCTGCTAATTATGGGTATATTAATATAGGAAATAATTCAACCAAACAATGGAGCTTAGGTCTTTCCTGAGGTACATGTGCCATTGCATATTAGAACTGCAGTCTTTACACTTAATAAAGACTAAACTGGTAAATAACAGATGATCTGTAGGTTTTGGAGGAATCAGATCAGCAGAGGAAGCAGATCACGCTTGGCACAGCTGCAGTAATTCATTTCCTTCAGGGGCTCACCTGAAAGATACTAGAAGTTACAAAAGAGAAACATATTTTCTCAGTCAAAGGGAGGCAGATGTGGACCCAGCATTTGTAGGACAATGGGGTGGAAAAAGCAGCATATCATCAGAATTCCCACTCCTGGTGATGTCAGTTAATAACTGACCACAGGATGAACATTTTGACATCTTCCGCAAAGCCACTTGCACTGAGCCTACTGCCCCGGTCAGGGCTGGTTTGTTGAAACTCTTGTTCATGCCTTCATCACCTCCAGGCTCGACTATGCAAACACCCTGCTTGTTGGCCTTCCCAACTCCTCCCTCCACAGTCTGCAGATAATCCAGAACTCTGCAGCCCGTGTCCTCTCCCGCACCAAACTCCGTGACCTCATCTCCCCCATTCTCACCCGACTCCATTGGCTCCCTATCCTTCAGAGGATCCAGTTCAAGATCCTGGTCCTCACCTACAAAGCCCTCCATGGCCTCGCCCCACCCTACCTCTGCGACTTCCTAACCCCCTACCAATCCGCCCGCTCCCTCCGCTCAGCCGGCTCTGGCCTGCTCCACATCCCCCGGCCCACCCGCCCCACCATTGGTGGGAGAGCCGTCAGCCACTCTGCCCCCAACCTCTGGAATTCCATTCCCCAATCACTCCGCCTTGTCCCCTTCTTAGCCTCCTTCAAGTCCTGTCTCAAGACCCTCCTCTTCGACCATGCCATCGGCTACCCCCCTTCCCCTCCCCTACCTCCCCCAACCCCAGCTCGGGTCTGAAATGCTGTACTCTGTTCAGCGCCCTGGGACGTCCTCCCGACGTGAAAGGCGCCATACAAATGTAATTTTGTTGTTGTTGTTGTTTGTGGAAAACCAACTCAAAGTCAACTTTACAAATTGAATGACAGTATTGTGGGAAGTTGGTTAGTAGGTAACGGTCATCATAATCACCTTATGGAGCTGGGGGTTTGAGGAGGAGTGTAATAATAAATAATAATCCTTGTATTTGATATAGCGCTTTTCACGTCTTCTAGACGTCCAAAGCGCTTCACAGAATATACTGTAAAGTGAATTGAGTGTATATTTGTAGGCGAACTTGGCAGCAATTGCGCACAGCAATGTCCCACAAACAGTCATGGATTGAAAATGACCAATTTTATTATTGTTTTTGGAGGGATTATTATTAGGCTCTGTGTGGAGTAAGGAAACTTGCCCAAGGTTTCGCCCTCTGCCTGGAATTGAACTCAGGTCTCTCACTTGCAAAGCGAGTGTCAAATTGGAACATTGCCAAAAGCGGAAATTCCAATGAAACAAGTCATATTTTTCATCCTTATGTTACATCTGACGAGTAGGTGGTTACCTGAAGGTGTTTTCAGAACATACAGTATATCAGGAACACCCTTGCCTGAAATCAGCCGGAATAGGAGGCATAACTGACAACAAGTGCTGGCAAGAAGTGCATATGCAAATAACAAGGGTGTGTTTTGAAATATATCCAGGAGGTAAAGGGTTACATATGATAGCTAGGATGCAATTTGAAAACTGCATACTGTGTTACTTATCAACAGGCTGAGTCACTTTTAAATCCATTAAACTTTTATTATGTAAACGTATCCTTCAGTGCAACTCAATTGATCAAGTGTTAACTCCCTCTGAATTGTTAGTCCTTGAGTAGAATCAATTTGTTTAAAAGAGACATTTACTACATTATTTTGTAGTGTTTACATATACCCAGCAATCAGGTAGGATGAATAGGGTACAAAGTTCATTTGGGGAACAAGTTCATTTGCACATGTTCATTTGGGGAACAAGTTAATACTAATAATAATCCTTGCATTTGATATAGTGCCTTATCATGTTGTTGAGACGTCTCAAATCTCGTCACAGAATATACTGTAAAGCAAATTGACTGTATATTGTATGGGCGAAACATGGCAGACAATTTCACACAGCAATGTCCCACAAACAGTCGTGGATTAAGTGACCAAATTATTATTATTTTGAAGGGATTATTACTTCCGGAAAGCGATGTGCCATCAAGATGAAACAGACAGTACCACCGTGTAGATTATATGCATTCAAAGAGGTTGATGCTACTGCGCACCTGTAGTGGGGACATGATCCTCTCAGCCTGCCCTGTACTTCAATACTGCCAGACGCAGCATGCAGCAAGCAACTCAAAACAAAACTAAAGAAAATAATCCTTGCGTTTGATATAGCCCCTTATGACATCAAAGCGTTTTAAATTGCTTTGCAGATTTTTCTGTAAATTATAGTGACTGTGTATTTGTAGGCAAGCTCAAGAGCTCAGTGCCCAAAGTTATTTTAGGGCTTCCCAGACAAAGACCATTATACAGGTTTCTTGGTATCTGCCAACAGAGACTCGTGAAGGAGGTAACTCTCTGATGGTTAGTAAAGGCATTGGTGATCACAGAGTCACACCGCCCAAGAATTTCAAGTGAGGCATGTGTGAAAAGCCCGGTGTTCGCACATGTTCAAAATGGTTAACAACATGCCTGTTTACATTGTACAATTTCCAGCCAGCACCAGGTGTATTGGGATCTAATCTGTGTATTTCCTGATGTCCATGTGTCCTGTGAATTATGTTTTAAGTCACACTGCTCCAAGATGCTGCATGCACCGCTGTCCTGATTGATGTTCGCTCCTTTTTTTTTACTAAAAGCTGGTTGAAATATCATTGTTCCACGACTGCTTTTGCTAGTTTTAATTTGCTTTAGATCTCTTTAAAGGGAGCAGAGGGCTTTTACAAGACAGGTAACCAATCAGAATCAGTCCTACAGTAGTATACCTGGGTAGTAAAGGTAGATTCACAATGACGAATCTAACCATACTGTATTTATAAAAACAAATGCAAATTACACTTTTATTTGAGTTTTGGTGCCAGGTGACAACAACTCTGCTGTAATCAAGTGGGGAGTTTAGGGTTAAATATAAATGGCTGAGATTAATAGCCCAATGCAGGATCTTGAACTGTTGTCATTCCCTCTCCAGGTCTGTTGTTAGTCTGTACAAACTGTACACACTGTAAAGGAAGCATTTGCTCACCTCGACTGTCAGCAGCATCTTATTACTCTGGAGCTCATAAAATTTTCCGTGTGGAAAAGAGAAAAGTGTGGAAAATTCAGCAGTGATCAGCAGAATCAGGATTAAGATGTTGAGGAGTGGAATATTTTATGCTGTGTTTCAAGAGTGTCTGTTCTTTGTTTCCATTGTTTCATTGAGTGCATTGAATATATGTTCCCACAGTGCAACTCGTCACTTTCCTCCCGAAGCACTTTTCTTGACATCTGGACAAACTGCCGTCCTGCAGGGAAATGAGCAAACGCCACTGTACTTTTATGTAGGAATAAGAGGTTACCATAGTGTGGTTTATTGAGACCAAAGATCAGCCCCTCTCCCACCCTTCACTTGAAGAATTTAAAATGATCTGAGTTGGCCAAATGAGTTTTCCGTGTAAATATGTTTTGAATGTTTCTGCTAAATAAATTATGTGATGTTTCCTTTGGATTTATATCATAGCACAATAATGAAATAGGAGGCATGACTGTGGGTCTGTTGTTGTTGCATTGCCTGTGTGACAAGGTGAAGTCTAGCAGTGAAGGGAAAGATGCAGTAATGTCATCGGTGGTAGCAAAGGCTTTCTCAAATTTTCATTAATAATTCAAACCTGTGACTTACCTTTATCATGCTTTATTGTGCTGATCGCAATTACTTAATGCATTACTTTGCAACATTTAAATTAAAATCACAGTGCAAATGACACTTAAAAAAAGGAATTAGATTATTCTCCTGTTTGATAGATAATTACATAAAACATCTGTTTAAGTCCCTTGAATAAAGGTTTTCCTCCCCCCCCACCCACCCCACTCTTTCTCTCCTTTCATCCCACTTTATTATCCAGCAGAAAAAATAGAGATTCTGTGGAGTCCTGTAGCTCAGTAGTTAGAGACTCACCTTGCAAGCGAGAGACCTGGGTTCAATTCCCGGTAGGGCGAAACTTTGGGCAAGTTTCCTTACTCTTTACAATAATCCCTCCAAAACAAAACAATAATAAATCAGTCATTTTCAATCCATGATTGTTTGTGGGACACTGCTGTGCGCAATTGGCTGCCACATTTCGCCTCAAATATATGATCAATTCACTTTACAGTATATTCTGTGAAGCTCTTTGAGACGTCTAGAAGATGTGAAAAGCGCTATATCAAATGCAAGGATTATTATTATTTTCCAACTATTCACAATATGCTTATTAACTGGAGATTCTGCTTTTAATGGCTAGCTACTGAATAAGAAAAGAGACTTTCAACCCATCAGTTCAGGTTGGATTCAAAACCAAGAGTGAGAGAACATACAACCATTTGATGTTGAATAAGGTGGATTTTCTTCTCCCCCACTCCGAGACCTGATTCTCTGCCCTCCATCCACCGCCCCCCCCCCCCCACCCACCCAATAGAGACCTAACAGGAAAGGTACACAAGATTAAATAAAATTGTGGTGATTACTATGTGCAATGGATTTTAATAGAAAAACTTCAGATAAGCAAGCAGGGTTTTTTCAGATTAGCCTAGGAATTGGCCTAGATAACATGAATTGCAGTAACCAGTGCTGACTATAATAGATTCTATATACATGCATTAGGTATTATATTATTTTTTATTATTTATTATTTGTGGAGTCCTGTAGCTCAGTGGTTAGAGCACTCGCTTTGCAAGTGAGAGACCTGAGTTCAATTCCAGGCAGGGCGAAACCTTGGGCAAGTTTCCTCACTCCACACGCCTAATAATAATCCCTCCAAAACCAAAAACAATAATAAATTGGTCATTTTCAATCTAAGACTGTTTGTGGGACATTGCTGTGCGCAATTGGCTGCCGCGTTCGCCCACAAATATACAGTCAATTCACTTTACAGTGTGTTCTGTGAAGCGCTTTGGGACGTCGTCCCGACGTGAAAAGCGCTATATCAAATGCAAGGATTATTATTATTATTATATTTCGAATTATGTTTGTAAGCAGTCTCTTCAACAATTTCCAATTATAAAGCACCTTTCACATAGGATAAAGTCTCAGAGCACTTCACAAAGATGAGGCGAGCCATTATAACCAGAGCTATTTTCCTTAAATTCTTAAGGAGATTTACCACAGAAAGAAAATTTAAACACAAATGATATCTGCTGGTCATGAGAATGTTGTGATTACA
Organism: Callorhinchus milii; assembly: GCF_018977255.1. Lineage (NCBI taxonomy): Eukaryota > Metazoa > Chordata > Chondrichthyes > Chimaeriformes > Callorhinchidae > Callorhinchus > Callorhinchus milii. The sequence goes on along the minus strand of NW_024704774.1, from coordinate 403,183 downwards.
AAGACATCAGTTGATCAAAGGACGACAGAGATAGTGAAGGTATCTGTCAGAGCACCAGCTTTACACGAATGATACTGTTTTTTTTGGTAGCCAAACCCCCCACCTCCCTGTTTGAGGCTGGTCAGTGAAGTCACCTTTGGCAGATTACTTGAACATGGAGGGCATCCTAGCAGAGCCTGATCCTGCTTTCTTATGTACTTTTCAGGAAGGGTCATTGGAGCAGAAACCATAGTGAAATGTTATGTTGTGCATGAAGTATTTGTGATCTGCAATAATTGCAATTTTCCTGAGGGATACTGGGCATTTCATTTGTTGCCGCACGATACAAGTTAACTCAGTCACTGGAATTGAAACCTACTAATTTCTAGTTTGTATGGGAAAATAAATTCTGCATGGATGGTACAATATTCTGCACTAGTACAATATAGATAACCCCTGCCCATAAGATTCCTCAGGCAAGAACTTGTGGACTCTCAAAGTAATAATTAATCTCTGCCAAGACAGTGCAGTCCTTCTAATCACACAGTAAATCATATTAAACCATTAAATTGCTGGTTCAGATGTGGAACAACTGCAATGACTCAAATGTGTGACGTATCTAGTCAGTATGGGATAATATAACCCCACAAGTGTAAACAAGTTTCTATGGCAGATACCCTGCTCTCTCTTACCTATTAGTTAGTATTAATAAGCCTATTTAAAGTGGCACCCAATAGAAGCACGTACAGTAATTTATTATTTACTATGGCTTCCATAAAAGTAGAATTCCTCTATTTCAGTTGATTTTCAAATTGGGTAAATTACTTAGAACTTCACAACGGCAGGGAAATTCAGCCAGGAATGCTGCTGATCACCATCCAGCAACCACCCTGACCCCATCACCCTGCTAGATAAATTAAGGTACAACATTTCAAATCTGTCACCTCCCGCCCCACCCCACTTGCTGGATTATGTATGTATGCTGATGTCCACTGAATACAGAATTGAGCTTGGTTATGATGCTCCCCCTCCCAAGGTTTAGTAGCCTGCTAACATTCACTGTCAAGGATCAAGCATGAATAATAATCCTTGCATTTGATATAGCGCCCAATCACGTCTTCGAGACACCTCAAAGTGCTTCACAGAATATACTGTAAATTGAATTGAATTGAATTGACTGTATATAAAAGCCACTTAGATGAGGTATTGGAGTGTGCCCAAGAAACTGGAAGGAGCAGGAAGGAGTAGAAGGAAGGAGGAGTAAAATGCCTTCCAAAGGGAGAAGGGGAAAACAATGATTGCAAAAACAAAGATATTGCAGTGTTATTGTCAAAGACTGGTCACTTGCCAGTAGCAATTGAGGCACAATGTTATTAGCCCATAAAATGAATGTCTATTATTGGCTCTGAATGGAGGAAGAAATAAAATTTCCACCCATAATCATAAATTCGAATTCAAGATCCTTATCCTCACCTACAAGGCCATTCATGGCCTTGCTCCCTCCTACCTTCCGACCTACTATCTCCCTACCTACCTGCCCGTACCCACCATTCCTCTGGTTCCGGTCTGCTCCACATCCCCCGCCCCAACCGCCCTACCATCGGTGGCCGGGCCTTCAGCCTCTCAGCCCCTAGGCTCTGGAACTCTATCCCCCAGCGCCTTCGCCGCCTCCTCCGTTTCCTCCTTCAAGGCCGGCCTCAAGACCTTTCTCTTTGACCGTGCCTTCAGCTCCCCTCTCGACTCTCTACCCCCTCCTTGCTCCCTCCCTCCCCTTCCCTCACCCTGACCATTTACCCCCTGCTCGGGTCCTGACCCAACTGTCCAGCGCCTTGGGACGTCCTCCCGACGTGAAAGGCGCTCTATAAATGTAATCTTGTTGTTGTTGAAAACAGGTTGTTTATGATACTCTGTTATTTGGCATCCTAGATGAATCAGGAACAGTAAGATTGTTTAGGGAACACTCAATACACTCGCTGGTTAGAGCACTCGCCTCGCAAATGACAGACCTGGGTTTGAATCCTGAACAGAGCAAAACGTTGGGCACGTTTCCTTACTCCACACGCTTCTGTTTACCTCGCAGTATGTAGGAACCTGGTTGTTAGTAGATTGGCGGATCGCTTTTTCTTTAATTCCCTCAAAACAAATAATAAATTGGTTACTCAATCCATGACTGCAATGCACAATTGGCTGCTGTGTTTCGCCCACAAAATATATTCTTTACAGTATATTCTGTGAAGCGTTTTGAGACATCTCTGAGACGTAATAAGGCGCTATATCAAATGCAAAGATTATAGAGGTGCCAAGAGCTATTAAATCATGGTCCTATCTGTCTGCCAGGCACTATTTGAAAAGAAAATAGAATTTCTCCTTTTGTTCTGGCAAACAATCTTCCAGATAAATTCAAGTCCTGACAATTTTGGGGCATGGTTTTATGCAAATTGGTTGTTGTTTTCACTTACAAATTCACCACTGTCACACTCTACACTAATTACTGTAATAATAATAATACTGTAAGCCCTTTTAGACATTTCAATAGACCCAGCTAGCTCTGTGAAACTCCACGAGACTGCCTCCCAATGTGAAAGGTGCTATATAACCTCAACAGCAATTTGCATTTATATAGTGCCCTTCACGCCCTTCATAAATGTACATTGTTGTTATAAAAAAACTTATCAGCAGCTCAGGACATACACTTTCAGTGGGGGGGGGGGGTGAGGAGGGGGAAAAAAGAGTTGTAATACAAAGAATCCCTATTGAGAAATATTTACACAACCCTAAATACTGTGCATAGTTTCATGAGTAGCTGCCAAATAACTAACACAGTATGTAGCTAGGTGTGTGAATAATACCAGTACAAGCTGAGTTAGTTCAGCATAATGAGTTGTAAGAATGCTAAGATAATAAAGCACAGACAGCAGCAATGAAGGCCCAAGTGTTGTATGATCATATCCTTTCCTAAAGTATACAGCCAGTATGGTGTTAGTTTTAGTTGGTATCATTGTTGGCTTTGGGTCAATGTTGAGGTTCATCTCCATGTCTAAATGGTAGCTTCTAGTCGGCTGACATTCCAGTGCAGAACTGGAGAGGAGACCTAAGTTGCTGAAGATGCCGCCCGCCTTTCAGATGAGATGTTAAGCCAAGGTCTTTTCTGCCTGTTCTTCAGATGGATCTTAATGATACCATGACACTATTCAAAAAATGCAGGAAGTTTCCAGCAGATGTCACAAGGTAAAAATTCAGAGTGGGAAGCCTGACTGATTTTTTAAAACCACTTCTCTGATCCAGGTCTCTGAGGCTAACAGTCACACCCAACTGCCATCTCAACCTGAGTTCAGTTTCAAATCAGCACACGCTAGGAACTGAATCTGGGACCTTCATGTATAGCTAGGCTTCGTACTGTGCACTTGCTTTATAAATTTGCCCATGAAAGGTGCTATATCAATGTAAAGATTTTTATTATTATAATTTGTTCCTATTATAATTGGGCTATTGTGTCTCTGCCAAATGAGAGAGGCTCAGAAAACATTTACAATTTATGCCACAATCTCACAGAAAGTCCGATGGAAAATTAAGGTCTGGTCATAGTCTGTAATTCTTCCCTTAACCAGCAGGTCAGATATTAAGGTGGGGTCTTCATTTCCTTTTATTCTGACAGATAAACAAATTTAGTGTTAATATCAGGATTAAGTCATGTCCACATTTTGAGTTTTCTTTCTGCAGTCAATATCCTATACTCCCTACTCCAGGAGCCCCAAAATTATCTCATGAAGTATTTGTTTATTTGAGACTTCGCCTAACTTCCCACATCATCTCCAGATCCTGTGAAGTATTGTGAGGCGTCTCGAGAACGAGATCAGGCACTATATCAAATATAAGGATTTTTATTTTATTAATTGCAGTGAGGTGCAGAAGGTGTTCTTTAGAGATGTAGTAGTGGAGCAATGAAAAGATTGCTGGTGTGAGTCGTCAGTGGGTTCCCAACAAATACAGCATTACTGAGAGTACATCAGGGGTTAATACAAATGTTAGACCTACATACTGCTTATTGAAATGAAATACTCTTTTTGAAACAGTTTTCATAAACTGTGATATGTGGGGTTGTCCTAAGCACACTATGTATCTGGAAGGCTGTTGTGAAAAATGACTGAAACAGTTAACTTGCTCATCTGTTCAATCTGTTGTTCACATCATATTCAGTATTATGTGCCCAACCCATTATCATACATACCTTGGGAGCACCTCAAAGTTAAGACACTTCATTGCAGCCAACACATTGTTTCTTACATTTTTTTTTGCTGTTATCATGAATATGAGCCTGTCACTAAACATTTGCCTGGGTGGAGTAGGGGAAGGTTATAAATACATATTTCCACTTTAGTTTCCTTTTTACTTCTAGCATCCAATTGACCTGTTTTGTTTTAATTCAATCATGAGTCACAAAACATTTTTCAGGACTTATTTAGCCCTCTCCTGAACTTGTTGATTCACATGTGAGCCTAGACTGAGTGTCAGCAAGCTGTCCCAACAGGGGGACTTCACACTGAGCTCCGCCCACAGGCTCTCTCAGGCAGAAGTCCCTACATCATTTTTAGGTGTGGAATCCTTGGCTGAGTTTTTTCTCTCTCTCTCTCTTCCCGTGTGCAGTGGCTCTGGGATGCTACCCTGCCTGAGGGGCACTATCTAAATGCAAATAGTTCTTGTTGTTGTGAGCTCTAGTGGCCTAATTGCAGTGCCCTCCAACTCTGCACAAACAAGGATTTGACCTACAATCCTCTATAGGGTCGAATGTTGTTGCATTCACTTATCCGGTCAATGGGGGAATTGCACAGAAATAAAAAAAACTGAAGAAACTTGGTAATATTTCCGTTACAGATGTTTCCCAGAGAAGTTAGCAGGTTACAACAACAACAACAAATATAGTTTACTTCACGTAGGGTAACGGGGAGGTTAATTTGACAATGGGGAGAGCATGTCCCTGTTGGTCCTGATCTTGTTCTCACCTGACGTCCATATACACACAGCAGCAACAGGGATGGCTGGATAATAATCACTGGCTAAGTTTTCCCTTCTTTAGTCCAGGAGTGCTTTAGCCAATGGTGGCACTGGTCTTGTTGCCCCAACTTGAGATCAGCTCACTGAACACAGGCTGGGAATCAAACCTATTGTATATGGGATGGAACATAGAGAGATAATGGAACACAACTGCAATTTCAGTATCACCAGAGATTTTTTTTTATGACCAACACCAGAGATATTTTATGGAGTTTCCTCCATCATAAACATGAAAAACATTCATGTTGTGTGCCCGTTAAAACGTAGAGCAAGATTGAAAGTCTATTGAAAGGCAGAAGTTCCTCTTCAGACCTGACAGTTTTGGTAGCTGCCATTAAATAAGTCGAACAAATAGCAAGAGAGAAGATCCTACCCAAGCAAGAGAAATGTCACCACGTTAGATTTATTGCTCAGTGGCTCTATACTGTATTGTGTTTTGTATTGAGTTGATGGTATTCAAAACACTTGGAAAGGAAAATATCAGCGTAAAATGAGATGCACTTTATGGCCTGAGTCAATTACGCAGCTATTTTCCTATTCAAGCACATTTTGAGCTCCAAAATGTCAACTCCTAAGTCCTCTCCACCTTACACCCTTCTCTGCTTTCAAAACCCTTCTAAAAACCTACTTTTCTGAACATTTGGTCATCTCCTTCCCTTTTGTCTCTTACCCTTAGGGTGTATTTCTCTGGGGAAAGTGTTTGCATTATATTCCATATAAAGCAAAATTTCCATATGTCGTTGGGTACAAAGGTGGAGCTTTCAGTCTGTTTTGGATATCTATGAGCATTGTGATGAGTTTCCTCATGTGTCAAATGACTGGTTAAAAAAAAATCCATCATGTTCGGGCTACCACTGTCTCCGTGCAGCACTTTGAGCAGTTGACATTTTCATAATATTTAAATACCAGCAGCACAAAAGCAAATAGGATTAACTTATTCTAGTGACATAATTCGCTGTGTTTGCCTACAAAATACAGTCGCTACATTTTACAGCAACTCTGTGAAGAGCTTTGAGACAGTCTCCTGACGCAAAAGGTGTAAACTCATTTTTATTATCATTAATGGGCCAGTGGATCAACAGTGGAAATAGCTGCAGTGGAAATTCTTGCTAACTCAGACTGGCATTACATCAATAACATTTACTCTGTTATTATACGACTGATTTGTGGACACCAACATTTTCTTACTTAAAAATACATGCTGTACTTAGCTACATATTACCCTTTGCATGTGTCTGAGACTGCTCCTTCTGTGACAGGATCACATCAAGACTACTTGGAAAGTAACAAAATATTTATCTTCCTGTATCAATTAATTTGCTTAACATGAAATGAGTACAGATCCTGTATTAAAAATAATAATATACTGTATTATTAATAATAATCTTTGCATTTTATATAGCGTCTCATCAAGTCATCGAGATGTCTCAACGTGCATCGTAGAATATATTTTAAAGTCAATTTATTATGTATTTTGTGGGCAAAACACGACAGCAATGTCCCACAAATAGTCATGAGTGAACAATTTTTTTGGTGGGGTGGAGGTATTATTACCCCCGGAAAGCAATCTGCCAATGGACTAACAACTGGGTTTCTGCTTACTGCTAGGTAAACAGAGGCATGTGGAGTAAGGAAACTTGCCTAAAGTTTTGCCCCTCAATCATTTAAAATCACATTTACTCTTAGAGTACTTGTTGAACCCACATCCTAACACAATAACTGATAGGGATCACTTATATAGATGCAGCTTATATAAAGTAACTCAAAAGACATATATCTTTGCATTACAAAACTGTGTGAAGGATATTACTTGGCATAACATATTAATGTTTACACATACACAGTTACTGCACTGGAGAGCAATTGCCTGTAAAGGATGTTTTGACATTACGGCACAAATACAAAGATTGTTTTTATTATTATTATTATAACAATGGTAATATTACTCAGATCATATAGCCAAATGGAAGTTTGGCTACTGACACACTATCACTGTAATTCATTTTTATCTGTAAAACATGGTGGGTATAATATTATAATCTTATGGATAAAATGCTGAAGAATTATATTCATTAAAGCTACTTTACATTATGTGAATTAAGTTAAGTACAAGATAGATTTCCTCAATAGTCATGAGCAACAGAAATCCAAACCTGCTAATTAGGATTAACACCAACCTCCGTGGATTTTTCTTATATTGTTATTACTGCAGTTACGACATTTTAATAATTAAAAAAATTAATCAGACTAATGGTTTTGCATCATTAAAACCTAATAAGTGAATGAGAACGGCATCTGCCCCACCTCAGGCCCAGTTAAAAAATAATATTTCTTGCTTATAATTTTATTTATTGTTTTGTTTTATTTATTATTGGCTTGGGATGTCCTTCCAACATGAAAGGCATTATATAAATGTAATTTATAATAATAATAAATAATCCTTGCATTTGACATAGCGTCTTATCACATCTTTTAGATGTCTCAAAGTGCTTCACAGAATATGCTGTATGGTCACAGAATATGCTGTATAGCCAGGATACCAAGAGAAACTCCCTTTTCTTGTCATGGGATCTTAAAGCTCACCTGAGCAGGCAGACGGGACCTCGGTGTAACGTCTAAATTATTGGATACAAGGCAGCAACTGCTGGTTTTTTTGGTCAGCTGGATGTCTGTCACGTGGAAATCCATCACCACACTTAAGAGTATCCAAACCAAACAGAGTTTCATGCTTCCCACTCATCCATGGAAATTTCTGTGTTTTGGAATGGAGTGCACACTCTCTCCCCATAGAGACACATCCTGATTACCTAATTCCAGAGAGTATTAGGCAAGAGCCAAGACTTGGGGACCCCAAAGTGTTCATTGGGTACTGCTGCAGTTTAACCAGACTTTACTTGATTAAATTCAAGAATTGACATAAAAAAACAAATGGCTGGGATTTGATTTCCAGGGAAAACATATTTACACCGGAAAGCAGTTCATACAAATAATTATATTGGTCTATGAGTTTTCAGTAGGAGATGCATGCAAAAGAAGACAAATCAGAGCTTGTGTACCTTATGCAAGTAAGATAATTATGCAATTATTTGTGGAGTACTGTAGGACGAAGAATTTTACAGGGCTCATTGTACTCCTGCCAGCTCATTAAAAAAACTTACAGGAAACGATAAGTGTCAGTGTATAAAGTCTGTTCTATTACAATCCATAAAATGTTACTGCAGTCATTAACTGCAGGAGAGGAGGCGTCTGTGTGTGAAAGTCATCCTCCACTCTCTTCAAATAAAAGATAATAATCAATACAAAATCCAGCACTCCTGGGTTACTGGGGTTTATTTACACAGCAGCACAACAAATACCCCAGGCTTAACTTACTGCTAACTTTCTATTAGATTTCAATACTCTGTGATTTACTTTGGTGGGAATGTCAACCACATCGTCAATCCCCTTCACAGGATTTATAAAGTTTTGTGACCGTGTATTTGTAATAATATTAATAATTCTCCTATTTGGTAGAGTGCCTTTCATGCTGAGAAGACATCTCAAAGCGCTTCACAGAAAAGTGGAGTGTGTATTTTGTAGACAACAAGGCAGCCAATTTATGCACAGCAATGTCCCATAAACAGCCATGAAGTGAATGATTAATGTTATCTGGGGATTGATAGTCAGGATAGTGAGAGGAATTCCCTACTCTTTTCAAGTAGTGTCAAGGGATCTTTAACCTGAATAGGCAAACAGGGCACCTTTCATAATGCATTGCTCTCAGAAATGCACTAGAGTGTGAGCCTAGATTATGAGCTCAAAGTCCCAACTACTATTATTTGAAACAAAAGGGAATAATTCAGAGAAGGATTATCTACAATTTTCTATTTCTTGTGAAAGAGCAGTGACGAGTAGTGTCAGTCTTGCTTAATTGGTAGCACTCTTGCCCATGAATCAGAAGGTTGTGGATTAAAGCCCCACGTCCAGACACTCACAAAATGCACATTCAAATCCACTTTACAGTATATCCTTTGAAGCGCTTTGAGACATTGCAACAATGTGATAAGACGCTATATCAAATGCAAGTATTATTTTGCGATAATATATTATAGAATTGTATTATAGAATAGTATTATAGAATTGTAGAATTTTACAGTACAGAGAGGCTATTCACATAGTGTAGGACAGAGAATGGTCCAACTGGCGGCCCTCTGCATCCACTCCCCTCTCCTCTGTTTCACCTGACCCACCCACTCCCTCCATAAACAGTAAATGTTATTATGTTTCTGGAAGGGAAACACAAAAATATTGCTTATGTGGCTCATGGACGTTTCTCAAATACGGCATCAGGCCCTCAGCAACAACAAATGACATTTGTATAGAACTTTCACATTAGGAGGATGTCCCAAGGCTCTGAAAAGCAGCCAAAAGTTTGGACGACCCTGGTCTAAGTCGACATTTCAGTGCAGTGCTGGGAGTGCACTATATTGTTGGAGATGCTGTGCTTCAAACAAGGCATAATATCGCCATCTTGTCTATCTAAGAGAAACCTGATTCTGCTGAGAACTGTGCTTACCATTTGGGTATTTTCAACCCACCAAGATTTTTTATTTTTTTATTATTACGTTTATTGTTGTTTAGTGTTATTTATTATTATAATGTGACTTAAGTTTAGTTTTTAACACTGCTGGTCTGTTTTGTAACATCCATCATTTGGATAAACCTTGGACTAAGGTTATGGATTAAGCAAAGTACAAATAATTGTTAGCCCTCAGGTCCACAGCTCTCAGAGGCAGAATATGAAAACAATGCCTGATCCAAATATAGCATTGAGGAACAAGGGTCCACTCACAGGATCAGCTCTAAGGCTGTTGTAGGAGATGTTAGGAATCTAAAAAAACAATTTGTAACTATGTGGGTGAAAGAGGAACTGATGAGGAACATCTGATGCACATTTTTAAAGATAGAAAATATTCTGTCAACATTTATAATGTTTCCTTTCTTAAGTATTTCAAAGAGTCATTCATCCACAAATTGTTGCCTCGACGTTTGTTGACAGTCTATGAGCTCAGTCAGACTGGTCGTATTGCACACAGCTGCTGTGCTGTTGCACATGCATAATTGAAACACCCAACATGTTTAGACTTCCGTCATTGCACCTTTGAGGTTACAGAACTATTTGTTTGCGAATGTATGCAAGTTTATAATGTGGGCAGTCTTCAAGCAGTGTGGGTTACAAAGCAGGGCTGGACAGAAACAAAATGCAAGAGCTAGAAAGGGAATAACAATAAATAAGTACTATTGCCTTCTTAAACAACAACCGCTTATAGAAGATCTCTGAGGAACCTGCAATTCTTTGAAAGACCAAGCTTTAGACAGAGCTTCTCATCTCTAATATCCTTTTATAGAAGGCAAACTAGCTGTCAAGTTCTTCCACTGTAAAGTGCTCTGAGACTCTACCCCGCATGAAGGGTGTTCATAGAATCATAGAATAGAATCATAGAATCGTACAAAAAGAGGCCATTTAGCCCTTTGACTTTGTGCCGGCTCTTTGAATAGAGCAATGTAATGTCAATCCCACTCCTCAGCTCTTTCCCCATAACCCTGCAAACCCGTCCTCCTCAAATACCCGTCCACTGCGTTTTTAAAAGTAGTTATCGAATCAGCCTCCACCACCTTTTTAGGCAATGCGTTCCAGATTCGAACAACTCGTTGCATGAAAAAATGTCTTCTCACCTCCCCTCTGCTTCTTTCAGAGACTATTTTGAATCTGTGACCTCGAGTCATCGACACACCCACCAGTGGAAACAGTTTTTCCCTTTCAAACCTGTCAAATCCCCTCATGATTTTGAAGACCTCTATTAGGTCTCCTCATAACCTTCTCTGCTCCAATGAGAATAATCCCAGCCTCTCTCACCTTTCCTCATAATCAAGGTCCCTTATTCCTGGTACCATTCTTGTAAATCTGCTATATAAATGCAAGTTGTTATTGCTGTTGTTGATGCTCCGAATGAATCAGCAATGGAACCCATGAGACCTAATTTACCTTTTACCTGCTTAGACAAGTGATAGAAGTTCTATTTTACCTCTGATAAGTTAACAAGTCTATTAAATACTATACATGTATATGAGCCTGAGGAAAATATGCGTGAGAATGTGCCTAGAGGTAAGTAAAACAGCCATATCAAGAACACTGTAACCTGGAAAAGGTGGCAGTGGGAAAGTTACAAAAACAGAACAGTATTATCAAATATGATTTAACTATCTTGATAGAAAAGTGTAGGATTAGCAACATTAGTAAGTCAGCCACTGTGAAGTGGTAGGCTCGCCGCCGAGGAGGTGTGGCGTGTGAATCAACAGTGACTCGAGTGGTATATGTTTTGAATTAATCAATGTAATACACAGTTGGGATGCAGCATGATCAGTCCGACTAAACTTACAGCCTGTTCAGTCATGAACAACTAAACCAAATAATAGAAATGGTAAGTAGCAAATATTAACAACATATACAGTATTCTGATGTTGACACTATTTGTTTTCAAAACAAACCTCTGGGCCAGGTTGTTCTTTGTCTCAAGCAAATGTGTGATACAGTAGTTACACATGATTTGTATATTTCTTTTGCAAAACTTTACTCAGTTGCCTTACTGTCTGTTTATGCATATTCAAAGCAAAGTTTTATATTACCGAGAGCTGCTTCTCTTCCATATGAACAAATAAGTACTGTTCAAAATGTCTCTGTAGCTGAAGAGGTGTATCAATCTTTGAGATCTTTTCTTCCCAGAGTGGAGAACGGTGTATTTTGTTTGTTCTGTTGTAGGAGGGAAAAGGCACAGATTAAACGGTTAAAGGTTTTATTGATTTTCAAAGGGTGTGGTTAAGAGGTCCATAACTAAACTCGGCATTTAAAACAAAAAAACACTGGAAATGCACAGTGGATTAATCAGCACCTGAAACAAAAAGATTGGCTTACATTTCAGGTATACATTATTATTATTATTATAATACATCAAACTGTTCTGATGAAGGACATGCCCAAATCTTTAAACTATTTGTCTGTCAAATTGACCTGCTTAAGCATTTCCAGCATTTTCTGTTTTAATTCCAAATTTCCAACATTCCCATTTTTCTTTAATCTCTACTATTTAAATACTGCCTTTGTCTCATGTATTTACTCTTTCTGCATGTGTAATAATAATAATAATAATCCTTGCATTTGTATAGCGCTTTTCACGTCGGGAGGACGTCCCAAAGCGCTTCACAGAACACACTGTAAAGTGAATTGACTGTATATTTGTGGGCGAACGTGGCAGCCAATTGTGCACAGCAATGTAGCAATGTCCCACAAACAGTCGTAGATAGAAAATGACCAATTTATTATTGTTTTTTTTGTTTTGGAAGGATTATTATTTGGAGGGATTATTATTTGGAGGGATTATTATTAGGCGTGTGGAGTAAGGAAACTTGCCCAAGGTTTCGCCCTGCCTGGAATTGAACTCAGGTCTCTCGCTTGTAAAGCGAGTGCTCTAATCACTGAGCTACAGGACTCAACCTGTGTAACCTCTGACTTCCCTTTTAAGCCATGTTAGAGAAACTGTTTCACTGCAGACTGGGTAAATATTTTTCAGTAAACATTGAACCTGCTTGAAAACATTGTGAATACAGTATAGTACAAATATATACATCTGGAGGACATCACAAGCCACCAGACAGTCTAAGGTTTACACCCAAGGTGGGGTTGGGGGCCGAGGAGGTGGGATGCAAGGGTGGTGTGGGGGGGGGGGTAATGAAGATGGCTTAAAGTGTACTCAAATAGGAAGGTCTTGAGGTGGACCTCAAAATAAGTGAGGGAAGGGGAGTGTGAAAGAGACTCTGGGATGGAATTCCAGAGAGTGGTGGCAAATACACTGAAAGCCCAACCGACGATGGTGAAGGAGTAACTGGGTTTGTAGGTTTTGAGGAGGTCACAGAGAGAGGGTGAGGCAAGACCATGGATGGATTTAAAGATTAGGAAGAGGATTTCAATGGGGAGCCAATGGAGTCAAGCAAGATTAGTGCAGGAAGACAATATTCATTCAGAAAGTTGTCCTATTTTCAATAAAATGACCTCCTTGCAATGAAAGGTCATTTTTGTTTTGAAAATCTTGTTCTGCATTGTCCTCTTTTTAATACAGTGCTACCCTGCTTTCATCCCTCTCATCCTCAACATCAACATAGCCGTATCCATGACCATCCCATTGACTTTGCTGTCACGTGACCGGTCCCAGCATCCAACATCATCCACTGGGTCCTTTCCCATTATTTTGAAATGGTTCCTCATTTTTCTTTTCCTCATCTCATTCATTGTAGATACTGTATCTTGGCCATTTCAAATCCTTCTACCTTCTCTTCATTGTTACTCTCCACTCCAGTGCACACTTCCTCCACACTCATAACTTCTCCCCATCACTCTCCTAAAGCCTCATCTCTGGTATGTATTTTTCTCCCCTGCTCCCTCACCTGCTAAGAAGCCATCTTCCATCCACCCTGCAGACCCTTCTAAGCACAATAATTGCTGACATTGTAAAAACGTTTTCTTAAGCTCTAACAATTATACCTTTTTCAAACCCACCATCACTGATCCCCGAGTAAGAAACAATCTTCAGCACCTTACATTTTTCAAAGTATACTCCCATCTCTAACCTGCAATTCCTTGCTAAAGGCCTTCAACATGTCAATGCCATTCAGCTTGCAGTATTTTCTCTTACCATTCCTTATTCAAATTCTTTGAATCCAGGTACTAACCTTCTCACAGCAAACAACTTTTCAGGTTAAAGTTACCATTAAAATTCAGAATGATTGGGAATACAATTTGCTTTACCTCTTTGTCTACCTCTTTGATTGTTGACCACTCTAATTTCTTGCCCTACTGTACAACTGACCTTGGTTCCAATTCTATCGATTTCATCACTATCACGATATCTCCTCCAATGACTTCTCCTCCTGTGCCTGGATGGTCATTTCCAATGCACTTGGCTTTGGTCCGTTTTATAGCTCATTCCTTAAAGATATTATCCATAAACACGAGGTTAGCTCCCATATGTACACCAACAATAACCAACTATGCCTCCCGATCCCCACCTTGACTCCAACTGTTTCTATTTTGACTGACTACTTATCTAGGATGATCCATCAGTTTTGCTGTTCAACGTCAATGAGATGGGAATTGTTCTATGTAAATAAAGCACCACTGTTGCCGATTGGGATATTTATTACAATATCACAAAAACAATTACATACCTCATTCAAGGTTGATCTCAAGGTGTATCTCTTTGATCATGGCTTTGGTCCTCTGCTTGAGTACCTAGTACCTAGGTACCTAGTAGTACCAGTGTTAAGTGCTTTGTGACGTCCTCTTGATGTGAAAGGTACCAGTGTTAAGTGCTTTGTGACGTCCTCTTGATGTGAAAGGTGCTACATAAATGTAAATTGCATTGTGTTACACACGGGTGCAATACATTGCCATTCAGTATATTTTTGCTGAATATTTGTCACCCACAGAATATATAGTCAATTCACTTTTACAGTATATTCTGTGAAGCGTTTTGAGGCGTCTCGAAGATGTGAAAAGGCGCCATATCAAATGCAAGGATTATTATTATGTATGTTCTAATAATAATTATCTCTGCAATTGATATAGCATCTTATCCTAGCACAGGATTTTACTGTGAAGTGTAGTTACTGTATTTGTAGGAGAATACATTAGCCAATTTGCATATAGCAATGTCCACAGAAATAAGTGACCAATGTTTCACCCTTGATGATGGTGCTTTGGATTCCACTGTTTTCCAAGATGCGAGTCTGCATGAAGGGCACTATTACCAATACATTCATTACAATTGCATTTATATGGCACCCCTCATGCTGGGTAGTGTCCCATAGCATCTGACAGTGGTGGAGCACAATGCGGAGCCGGGGGGAGGTGACCGCAGGCACGGTCGAATAGGAAAGTCTTCAAGCGCGACCTGAAGATGGGGAAGAAGCCTGATAATAATCCCTCAGAAAAAAACAATAATAAATTGGTCACTTCAATCCACAACTGTTTGTGGGACACAGTTGTGCGCAATTGGCTGCCACATTTCACCCACAAATATAGTTAATTCACTTTACAATCTATTCTGTGAAATGCTTTGAGATGTCTAGAAGATGTGAAAAGCGCTATATCAAATGCAAGGATTATTATTATTATTATTATTAAAGGGGCAAGGAAGAGTGTTCCAGAGTTTCTGGGCACAGTGGCTGAAAGCGCAGCCACCAATGGTGGAACAGAGGGCACGAGGGACATGTAGAAGGCCAGAGCCAGCGGGCGGAGGCAGCGGATTGTGGGTTAGTGGGTAAGCAGGTCTGAGAGGTAGGGAGGTGCCAGGGCATGAAGGGATTTGAAAACGAGTGCAAGGATCCTGAAATCGACAGCCAAGTTTTTACAAAGTGAGCTTAACAGGGCTGTATCTGGGATGATCTGAGATGATCATTGAAGACTGAAATTCAGTGCGGATAAATGCTTTTTTTTGTCAGCCAGATGTCTGACACATGAGGAAACCTATGCTAAAGATTATCTAAACCAAACTGAGAGCTCCATGCATCCCATCTATACATGGAAATTCCAGAGATATTTATTGAAATGGAATTTATTCGAGGGACGCATCCTGCTTACCTAATTACGGAGAGTATCAGATACAGGTTGCAAAAGCCAAGGCTTGGGGATCCCAGAGTGCGTGTAGGGGTACTGATGGACTCTAACCAGCTAACACCACATAGCTTGTCATTGAAAGCACTGTCTGGCAAGCTTTCCAACCGATTGTCCAGCTGGGACCACCCTAACCGTTAGGATTTTGGCATTGAGTAAGAGGATTCCCTGCCCCCATTGACTGGTCTGCCCTTCTTGGTCCTGCTAATGAGCCAGGCTGGCTGTGCAGTCATCAGCAGTGCCCTGGAGTAATGTGTACTTACCTGCCTCAGGAACCTGACTACATAGACTGCTACAGAAACTTGGCTCAAATCTGAAATTACTTTGCCAAATATGTCACCTTGCAGCCAGTTCAGCTCCAAGGAGATCCCACTCTCTCCCACTCCATTCATCCCACAAGCATAAGTTTGATCTCTCACTCGGTGGATGGTAAGTACCAGAAACTCTATGTGAGCTTCCTTGTGGGCAACACAGTTTGGCATGAAATGCATAAGAGCAGCATTGCTACCATCATCCTACCCACAACTCAGACATACATTCCTTTCCATTGAATGATCGCTCCACCAGTTGGAGGTGCGGAGCTGGAGCAGCAGATTCTTATCTCTCTGCAGGCCAGGCTCACTCAGCACCAGCTATTTAATCCAGGTCCTCATGTGAGAGGTCTTGGCAAATAGACTTGCCAGTTGTGAAGCCATCTCTGCCTCCAGGATGATCAATGATAGGTCAGTGTAGGCCGCAGTCCTCCGTTCCTACAGCCGCTTTGCATGTTTACCCTAAATCTACATCACTGCTTGATTGTGGACTTTGCAAATGGCTGTAGGAAGCCCCTCCATTGTATCCCAGGAGCTCAGGATCATAAAGAAGGCCTATTTGCACATAGGTCCTATATGACACTAGTGTTACCTGCACGTCAACCTTGCTGTCCTTGAAGAGAGACAAGTACGACCAGAGTGCCCTTCACCCCTTTTTTATGTGGGAACAGTGTCCAAGCAAAAGGTTTTGTCCACCACAACCCCAAGGTATCAATAAGAATCACCAATTGGGACTGATGCCCATTGATTTGTTCCAATCAATACCCTTTGATGAGTTCCCTTGAGTTGTGCAGAATCTTGATTCCACACTTGGGGACCCCACCACCATGTTCCACCAGGTGGCCCATTGTTTAAGATGGTGCATTCAGTGCAGAAAATCCGCAGGTGAGTCCACTAGAGATACAATACCATCTGTAAACAAAAATCAGGAAGAAACGAAACAGATATACCTGTATAAGTTTGTTTCCCTCCATGCCATTTAACACAATGTTGATGAGCACTTATAATAATAATAATCCTTGCATTTGATATAGCGCTTTTCACGTCGGGAGGACGTCCCAAAGCGCTTCACAGAACACACTGTAAAGTGAATTGACTGTACATTTGTGGGCGAACGCGGCAGCCAATTGCGCACAGCAATGTAGCAATGTCCCACAAACAGTCGTAGATAGAAAATGACCAATTTATTATTGTTTTTTTTTTTGGAGGGATTATTATTAGGCGTGTGGAGTAAGGAAACTTGCCCAAGGTTTCGCCCTGCCTGGAATTGAACTCAGGTCTCTCGCTTGTAAAGCGAGTGCTCTAATCACTGAGCTACAGGACTCAACCTGTGTAACCTCTGACTTCCCTTTTAAGCCATGTTAGAGAAACTGTTTCACTGCAGACTGGGTAAATATTTTTCAGTAAACATTGAACCTGCTTGAAAACATTGTGAATACAGTATAGTACAAATATATACATCTGGAGGACATCACAAGCCACCAGACAGTCTAAGGTTTACACCCAAGGTGGGGTTGGGGGCCGAGGAGGTGGGATGCAAGGGTGGTGTGGGGGGGGGGGGTAATGAAGATGGCTTAAAGTGTACTCAAATAGGAAGGTCTTGAGGTGGACCTCAAAATAAGTGAGGGAAGGGGAGTGTGAAAGAGACTCTGGGATGGAATTCCAGAGAGTGGTGGCAAATACACTGAAAGCCCAACCGACGATGGTGAAGGAGTAACTGGGTTTGTAGGTTTTGAGGAGGTCACAGAGAGAGGGTGAGGCAAGACCATGGATGGATTTAAAGATTAGGAAGAGGATTTCAATGGGGAGCCAATGGAGTCAAGCAAGATTAGTGCAGGAAGACAATATTCATTCAGAAAGTTGTCCTATTTTCAATAAAATGACCTCCTTGCAATGAAAGGTCATTTTTGTTTTGAAAATCTTGTTCTGCATTGTCCTCTTTTTAATACAGTGCTACCCTGCTTTCATCCCTCTCATCCTCAACATCAACATAGCCGTATCCATGACCATCCCATTGACTTTGCTGTCACGTGACCGGTCCCAGCATCCAACATCATCCACTGGGTCCTTTCCCATTATTTTGAAATGGTTCCTCATTTTTCTTTTCCTCATCTCATTCATTGTAGATACTGTATCTTGGCCATTTCAAATCCTTCTACCTTCTCTTCATTGTTACTCTCCACTCCAGTGCACACTTCCTCCACACTCATAACTTCTCCCCATCACTCTCCTAAAGCCTCATCTCTGGTATGTATTTTTCTCCCCTGCTCCCTCACCTGCTAAGAAGCCATCTTCCATCCACCCTGCAGACCCTTCTAAGCACAATAATTGCTGACATTGTAAAAACGTTTTCTTAAGCTCTAACAATTATACCTTTTTCAAACCCACCATCACTGATCCCCGAGTAAGAAACAATCTTCAGCACCTTACATTTTTCAAAGTATACTCCCATCTCTAACCTGCAATTCCTTGCTAAAGGCCTTCAACATGTCAATGCCATTCAGCTTGCAGTATTTTCTCTTACCATTCCTTATTCAAATTCTTTGAATCCAGGTACTAACCTTCTCACAGCAAACAACTTTTCAGGTTAAAGTTACCATTAAAATTCAGAATGATTGGGAATACAATTTGCTTTACCTCTTTGTCTACCTCTTTGATTGTTGACCACTCTAATTTCTTGCCCTACTGTACAACTGACCTTGGTTCCAATTCTATCGATTTCATCACTATCACGATATCTCCTCCAATGACTTCTCCTCCTGTGCCTGGATGGTCATTTCCAATGCACTTGGCTTTGGTCCGTTTTATAGCTCATTCCTTAAAGATATTATCCATAAACACGAGGTTAGCTCCCATATGTACACCAACAATAACCAACTATGCCTCCCGATCCCCACCTTGACTCCAACTGTTTCTATTTTGACTGACTACTTATCTAGGATGATCCATCAGTTTTGCTGTTCAACGTCAATGAGATGGGAATTGTTCTATGTAAATAAAGCACCACTGTTGCCGATTGGGATATTTATTACAATATCACAAAAACAATTACATACCTCATTCAAGGTTGATCTCAAGGTGTATCTCTTTGATCATGGCTTTGGTCCTCTGCTTGAGTACCTAGTACCTAGGTACCTAGTAGTACCAGTGTTAAGTGCTTTGTGACGTCCTCTTGATGTGAAAGGTACCAGTGTTAAGTGCTTTGTGACGTCCTCTTGATGTGAAAGGTGCTACATAAATGTAAATTGCATTGTGTTACACACGGGTGCAATACATTGCCATTCAGTATATTTTTGCTGAATATTTGTCACCCACAGAATATATAGTCAATTCACTTTTACAGTATATTCTGTGAAGCGTTTTGAGGCGTCTCGAAGATGTGAAAAGGCGCCATATCAAATGCAAGGATTATTATTATGTATGTTCTAATAATAATTATCTCTGCAATTGATATAGCATCTTATCCTAGCACAGGATTTTACTGTGAAGTGTAGTTACTGTATTTGTAGGAGAATACATTAGCCAATTTGCATATAGCAATGTCCACAGAAATAAGTGACCAATGTTTCACCCTTGATGATGGTGCTTTGGATTCCACTGTTTTCCAAGATGCGAGTCTGCATGAAGGGCACTATTACCAATACATTCATTACAATTGCATTTATATGGCACCCCTCATGCTGGGTAGTGTCCCATAGCATCTGACAGTGGTGGAGCACAATGCGGAGCCGGGGGGAGGTGACCGCAGGCACGGTCGAATAGGAAAGTCTTCAAGCGCGACCTGAAGATGGGGAAGAAGCCTGATAATAATCCCTCAGAAAAAAACAATAATAAATTGGTCACTTCAATCCACAACTGTTTGTGGGACACAGTTGTGCGCAATTGGCTGCCACATTTCACCCACAAATATAGTTAATTCACTTTACAATCTATTCTGTGAAATGCTTTGAGATGTCTAGAAGATGTGAAAAGCGCTATATCAAATGCAAGGATTATTATTATTATTATTATTAAAGGGGCAAGGAAGAGTGTTCCAGAGTTTCTGGGCACAGTGGCTGAAAGCGCAGCCACCAATGGTGGAACAGAGGGCACGAGGGACATGTAGAAGGCCAGAGCCAGCGGGCGGAGGCAGCGGATTGTGGGTTAGTGGGTAAGCAGGTCTGAGAGGTAGGGA
The DNA here is from genome assembly GCF_018977255.1 of Callorhinchus milii. Lineage (NCBI taxonomy): Eukaryota > Metazoa > Chordata > Chondrichthyes > Chimaeriformes > Callorhinchidae > Callorhinchus > Callorhinchus milii. Next base: position 382,962 of record NW_024704774.1, on the reverse strand, counting down.
GGTGCCAGGGCATGAAGGGATTTGAAAACGAGTGCAAGGATCCTGAAATCGACAGCCAAGTTTTTACAAAGTGAGCTTAACAGGGCTGTATCTGGGATGATCTGAGATGATCATTGAAGACTGAAATTCAGTGCGGATAAATGCTTTTTTTTGTCAGCCAGATGTCTGACACATGAGGAAACCTATGCTAAAGATTATCTAAACCAAACTGAGAGCTCCATGCATCCCATCTATACATGGAAATTCCAGAGATATTTATTGAAATGGAATTTATTCGAGGGACGCATCCTGCTTACCTAATTACGGAGAGTATCAGATACAGGTTGCAAAAGCCAAGGCTTGGGGATCCCAGAGTGCGTGTAGGGGTACTGATGGACTCTAACCAGCTAACACCACATAGCTTGTCATTGAAAGCACTGTCTGGCAAGCTTTCCAACCGATTGTCCAGCTGGGACCACCCTAACCGTTAGGATTTTGGCATTGAGTAAGAGGATTCCCTGCCCCCATTGACTGGTCTGCCCTTCTTGGTCCTGCTAATGAGCCAGGCTGGCTGTGCAGTCATCAGCAGTGCCCTGGAGTAATGTGTACTTACCTGCCTCAGGAACCTGACTACATAGACTGCTACAGAAACTTGGCTCAAATCTGAAATTACTTTGCCAAATATGTCACCTTGCAGCCAGTTCAGCTCCAAGGAGATCCCACTCTCTCCCACTCCATTCATCCCACAAGCATAAGTTTGATCTCTCACTCGGTGGATGGTAAGTACCAGAAACTCTATGTGAGCTTCCTTGTGGGCAACACAGTTTGGCATGAAATGCATAAGAGCAGCATTGCTACCATCATCCTACCCACAACTCAGACATACATTCCTTTCCATTGAATGATCGCTCCACCAGTTGGAGGTGCGGAGCTGGAGCAGCAGATTCTTATCTCTCTGCAGGCCAGGCTCACTCAGCACCAGCTATTTAATCCAGGTCCTCATGTGAGAGGTCTTGGCAAATAGACTTGCCAGTTGTGAAGCCATCTCTGCCTCCAGGATGATCAATGATAGGTCAGTGTAGGCCGCAGTCCTCCGTTCCTACAGCCGCTTTGCATGTTTACCCTAAATCTACATCACTGCTTGATTGTGGACTTTGCAAATGGCTGTAGGAAGCCCCTCCATTGTATCCCAGGAGCTCAGGATCATAAAGAAGGCCTATTTGCACATAGGTCCTATATGACACTAGTGTTACCTGCACGTCAACCTTGCTGTCCTTGAAGAGAGACAAGTACGACCAGAGTGCCCTTCACCCCTTTTTTATGTGGGAACAGTGTCCAAGCAAAAGGTTTTGTCCACCACAACCCCAAGGTATCAATAAGAATCACCAATTGGGACTGATGCCCATTGATTTGTTCCAATCAATACCCTTTGATGAGTTCCCTTGAGTTGTGCAGAATCTTGATTCCACACTTGGGGACCCCACCACCATGTTCCACCAGGTGGCCCATTGTTTAAGATGGTGCATTCAGTGCAGAAAATCCGCAGGTGAGTCCACTAGAGATACAATACCATCTGTAAACAAAAATCAGGAAGAAACGAAACAGATATACCTGTATAAGTTTGTTTCCCTCCATGCCATTTAACACAATGTTGATGAGCACTTATAATAATAATAATCCTTGCATTTGATATAGCGCTTTTCACGTCGGGAGGACGTCCCAAAGCGCTTCACAGAACACACTGTAAAGTGAATTGACTGTACATTTGTGGGCGAACGCGGCAGCCAATTGCGCACAGCAATGTCCCACAAACAGGCGTAGATTGAAAATGACCAATTTATTATTGTTTTTGGTTTTGGAGGGATTATTATTAGGCGTGTGGAGTAAGGAAACTTGCCCAAGGTTTCTCCCTGACCTGGAATTGAACTCAGGTCTCTCGAGTGCTCTAACCACTGAGCTACAGGACTCCACAATCGAATAGGGTGGGAGACAATGGGTGGGAGACAATGGGCAGCTTTGCTTACTCCCCTTTCAAGAAGGATGGGCTCAATGAGTCTACTGTTAACCTTTGTACAGATCTTGGAACTGGAATACACATTCTGAATAAAATCCAAGATTTGACCAAGTATTCCCATAGTTTCTAGTTTCATCATGAGGACTTTAATAAGCACTAGATTGAAAGGCCTATGGAAGCCAATGAACGTAATGTAGGTAGGTTTCCCTTTAGCAGTATGACATTCTGCAATCTCATACAAAGCTACAACCGGTCATGACCCAACTGTGCAGCGCCTTGGGATGTCCTCCTGACGTGAAAGGCGCTCTATAAATGGAATCTTGTTGTTGTTGTTGTTGTTGTTCCACACATTCCTCACGAGAACAGAATCTAGCCTGTTCCTTTCTGATCAAACTATGATATTCCAGTGCATGTGATACACATCCAGTAATTACATATAGGAGTCACATGGATGAGATAGAAATTATCAAGGAAGGAGTTGAAAGGCACACCTATAGGGTGTTTATCGCCTGCTTTGTCCAACAAGACAATAAACAAGACAAATGGAATATGTTGGTGTTCATTTTCATTCTGATGTTTCTCCAGATGACGTCATCTTCTTTGAATCACCTACTTTTAGCCAAAGAATATCTCTTTCTCATCTCATCAGATTCATCTAACAACAACAAAAGATTACATTTGTCCCAAGGCGCTGAACAGTGTACCTCATTTCAGACCCGAGCTGAGGTCAGGGGGGGAGAAGGGAGGGGAAGGGAAGGGGGGTGGCCGATGGCATAGTCGAAGAGGAGGGTCTTGAGACAGGACTTGAAGGAGGCTAAGGAGGGGACAAGGCGGAGTGATTGGGGAATGGAATTCCAGAGGTTGGGGGCAGAGTGGCTGACGGCTCTCCCACCAATGGTGGGGCGGGTGGGCCGGGGGATGTGGAGCAGGCCAGAACCGGCTGAGCGGAGGGAGCGGGCGGATTGGTAGGGGGTTAGGAAGTCGCAGAGGTAGGGTGGGGCGAGGTCATGGTGTGCTTTGTAGGTGAGGACCAGGATATTGAACTGGATCCTCTGAAGGATAGGGAGCCAATGGAGTCGGGTGAGAATGGGGGAGATGAGGTCACGGAGTTTGGTGCGGGAGAGGACACGGACTGCAGAGTTCTGGATTATCTGCAGCCTGTGGAGGGAGGAGTTGGGAAGGCTGACAAGCAGGGTGTTTGCATAGTCGAGCCTGGAGGTGATGAAGGCATGAATAAGAGTTTCAGCGGCCTGAGGGGTGAGGTAGTGGCGGAATCGGGCGATATTATGGAGGTGAGGGAAGGTAGAGCTGATCATGGCTTGGATGTGGGGAGGAAAAGACAGTTGAGGGTCGAACAAGACACCTAATTTCCATTGCTGCTAGTTCACTCCCAACCTGGATAACTATAATAATAATAATCCTTGCATTTGATGTAGCGCTTTTCACGTCTTCTCGACGTCTCAAAGTGCTTCACAGAATAGACTGTAAAGTGAATTGACTGTATATTTGTGGGCAAAACGTGGCAGCCAATTGCGCACAGAAGTGTCCCACAAACAGTCGTGGATTTAAAATGACCAATTTATTATTGTTTTATTTTTTCGAGGGATTATTATTAGGCGTGTGGAGTAAGGAAACTTGCCCAAGGTTTTGCCCTGCCTGGAATTGAACCCAGGTGTCTCACTTGCAAGTTGAGTGCTCTAACCACTGAGCTAAGGGACTATGTTTTAAAGTCCATTAAAATATTGAATCAATGAAGAATCAATGAAATTGTAATTTCTCTGCTGAAATTGCCCTTGGTGACTTCAGTTGTTCACCAACAACAGTGGTTATGCATCTCTGCTCAGATAAGCGCCGATTCCACAAGCTATCTTGAACATCTTGTCCATCACCATATCGGTAGGCTTCAGTGGTCCACAAATTTTGCTTTTCAGTTATTTTAGGTTTTTTTTTGTTGTTTGCTTCTGATTACCAAGCAGTAAGTAGGAACCCGTTTGTTTGTTTTCCGTGGGTAATAATCCCATCAAAAAATAAATAAAAATATTTGGTCACTCAATCCACAACTGTTTGTGCGACACTGCTGAGTGTTTCGCCCACAAAATATACAGTCAATTCACTTTACTGTATTGTATATTCTGTGAAGCGCTTTGAGATGTCTCAATCACGTGATAATGCAAGAATTATTATTTTATATATCAAATGCAAGAATTATTATTATTATTTTTCCTATAATCCTAACTCTTAGGCTGGAACTGTTTACTCATCTCTGGGCTGTTCTGAACTGCCTTACTTCAAACAAACCACACCTATTCAGCTAGACCCAGCTTGTTTGGCACTGCAAATCAGCTTCCTGGAATGGTCTAAGATAATATTTCACAGCTTTTCCCAGATTAAAATTTTGCTTTTGCTCCTCTATTCCTTCTATCTGTGCCAGTAGAGTAACCACTGTATATTTTAACTAGCATGGAATAAAATCACACATATTAAACTATTCCAAGTAAACTTAATTTCTGTTCATAACCTCTGTTAGAGCTGTTAAGCATAATTTTATTGAGAAAAAGTGTTGACTGTTTGACTTCCTGTCCTCTAGCAGACATTCTTTCTGATTGTTTGCCAAAAACGCCTCCCAAATATTCTGCAAATTCTTTACACGCTCTTGAAAACCTAACCTAATCCTCTATTGGCAAGGTCATTTTTTAAGCTTTTTGGTTGGCCAACAAAATAATCATAGAAATAACAAATAGCATTTTTTATCAAGAAACATTCAATCAAGAAACATTTATTTTATTTTCACTCAATCCACAATTGTTTGTTGGATACACATCCTTTGACATTTTTTTTTCCCATGAACTCGGGGATTAATAATAATAATAATCCTTGCATTTGATAAAGCGCTTTTCATGTCTTCGAGACGTCTCAAAGCACTTCACAGAATATACTGTAAAGTGAATTGACTGAATATTATGTGGGCGAAACGCACCAGCTAATTGCGCACAGCAGTGTCCCACAAACAGTCGTGGAGTAAAGTGACCAATTGTTTTTGAGGGATTATTATTAGGGTGTGGAGTAAGGAAACTTGGCCAAGGTTTCACCCTGCCAGGTCCAGGTCCCTCGCTTGCAAAGCGAGTGCTCTAACGACTGAGCTACAGGATTCTCTAGGGCTCTGTCGTGTCTTTCACTATATTCATTTTTCATATCAATATCCAACTCTAACCATTGTTTATGATCTATCTCTACATTTGTTAACATCCTTCAGGCACGCAACCTTCACTTCTCTCACAGTGCAGTATCTAAATCACTGAACCCTGATTATCCCCTCCAATGGGAAAAAGAGAACGTTTCTTAACATCAGACAAATCTGACCAATAGCTACCACCTCTTTGTTTTTTTTTTAGCTCCCTTCTTAATCCTCCTTTTGCATTCCAGACCTCATGGTCCTCTGGTGATCCAAAATGGATTTTTCACATCTTCTCTACTGAGAAAGTAGTGCTCAAGAAGCTTGTTGTTTTTTCACATACTATATTGCTGGAAAATACACAGTCACCACACTTGATAACAATTACCTTGAAGTGCTTGAAACGTTTTGACACTAATAGGCTCTGACCCAATGCAAGGAATATTGCAAATATATATATACTGTAGATTTCTTCAACTTTTTACTCTTTATAAAGCACAAGACCATCCAAAACGCATTTGTTAAGCGCGTTGTGATGTCCTATGTAAACTGTCTGTATTCAGGGAATACCATTATAATCACCTTTGATGTAGCACTGTTTAGGGCTTCTGAGGGCTCAGGCACAGGTGGAAACAAGGTACGCAGAAATCTTGGGAGTTCCATAGCGTTGTGGTTAGCGAGAGGACCCGGGTTCAATTCCTGAGCATGGCGAAATCTTAGGCAAGTTTCCTTACTCCACCCGCCTGTTTACCGAGCAGTAAGTAGGAACCCAGTTGTTAGTTGATTGGCGGATTGCTTTCCAGAGGTAATAATCCCTCCCCCCAAAAAAAATGTGTTACTCAATCCACAACTGTTTGCTGGATGTGCTGTGTGCAATTGGCTGCCTCATTTCTCCCACAAAATACAGTCAATACACTTTACAGTATATTCTGTGAAGCGGTTTGAGATGTCTCAATGACACGATAAGGCGTTGTATCAAATGCGAGGATTATTATTATTTTTACACTGGAAGAAATGATTTCAGGCATTGAGTAGCCAGTTTGCTGTGCAAAAAAATGGCTGAGTTCTAGGTCATAAGTTTGTTGTTGTCATCATGTCTGGTGTCTTGCACACTTGGCGCAGGAAGCATCACCGATGTCACTTCCATGCATTGCGCATGCATACTATGTGGAGGAAGCACAGCTAATGTCATCTTGTGAAGGAAGTGGCTGCAAGTACAGTGGAGCTTCATTATAATGTTAGCAGGGAATCCATAAAATCCCAATCAGTGCTATCAACGTACGATACCTTTTGGCGCAGTGGCATTCATAGTGCATGAGTGTAGAAAGACTAAATTCCAGCAAGGGAAACTAAAGTGATAAGTTGCTCCCAATAATATGTCCTGCATGCTTCACATGTACAGTGCACAGCAAGTGATTGCAACTGGAAATTAACTATTTTAACTTTCCTTTGCAATATCGAAGTCCCTTTTATATTTTGGGATTAAGTAAATTTTGGGGTGCCATGCAGTAAGTAAACTTGTGTTATTGCTAACTGCTTCATAATAGGTTTCTACTTTTTTTTTGTATTAAAGGTAGTCTTTGCTACATTAAGTAGCATAGAGCATTTAAGTAGCTTTTACATTGTGGCCTTGATTTACTGCTGATTCCCGGTATCCTGAGAAAACTGCTGCTAGAGTTAACAGTACCACCTCATCATAAATTTTACTTCCACATTTAGACTGCTCTGGTGACAGTGTGCTACAAAGTAAATATAATGATAATAATCCTTGCATTTGATATATTTCATGTCAGGAGAACGTCTCAAACTACTTCACAGGATTTACTGTAAAAATGTTGCAACTGTATTTTGTACTAAACTCCACGTTTCACCCATACTAAACTCTGTACCCCCATCACACCAGTTCTAGCTAGGCTTCACTGGCTATCACCAAACGGATCAATTTCAAGATCCTCACACTCATTTTCAAATCTTTGCAATAGCCTGACATCTCCCTACGTCACAGACCTGCTTACCCCCCAATCCACAACCCGCTGCCTCCGTTCGCCTGGCTCCGCCCTTCTGCATGTCTCTTGTGCCCTCCATTCCACCATTCGTGGCCGCACTTTCAGCCACTTCACCCCAAAATTCTGGAACACTCTTCCTCTATCCCTCCACCTTGTCCCTTCCTTCTCCATCTTCAGGTTGCCCCTGAAGACCTTCCTATTTGACCGAGCCTACAGTCACCTTCCCTTCCCCCTAACTGGGTGTCGTGTTCCGCCACTGTCAAGCACTTGGGATGCTACCCTGTGTGAAGGGTGCTATATAAATACAAGTTGTTGTTGTAGGCAAACACAATAGTGAATTTGCTCACAGCAGTGTCCCACAAACAATCAGGAAGTGAATTACCGATTTTTTCTGGGGGGGTTTTGGCCATTACATGGGAAAAAACTTCCTTCTCTTTTCAAATACTGCCATTGGATCTTTAAAGTCCACGTGAATAGGCAGACAGGATCTCGGTTTAACATCTCACCCAAAGGATGGGCAATAACAGAGGTTACAAAGTTGTGATAAACCTCAGGATTTTATTCAAGCTCGTGAAAGGGTGCTCTGCCAGTTTTGCCTCCACATATGCATAAATAAAACTTGTTTTGCTTGCTCAGTTCTGTGGACAATGCAAAATTGAGCACAATAACTGGGAGGTTCCTAAATACCTCTTGCCTAAAAGTGCCAATCAAATTGGGATTTAATTAGGGGGAGAAATTCATAATCCTACAACCATTAATTTGAATAATTTTTAAGAGTGATTTTTTTGATTAAGTCTGGAAGGTAGTTTCTTAGTCAGCACCTCTGATCAGTGCCTAGACATGAACGGCATCTGCTTGTGGCTAACCACTAACAATTTCCTCCCGCACCCACCCTTGGCCTTCTACACTGTTCCAATCAATCCCAACCCAAACATCACGATTCGTATCTTTCTCTTAGGTACCCTTTAACATTCAGCCTGAAGTTGTTATTCAGGCTGAATGTTAATAATAATAATAATAATAATCCTTGCATTTGATATAGCGCTTTTCACGTCGGGAGGACATCCCAAAGCGCTTCACAGATCACACTGTAAAGTGAATTGACTGTATATTTGTGGGCGAATGCGGCAGCCAATTGCGCACAGCAATGTCCCACAAACAGTCGTAGATTGAAAATTACCAATTTTTATTATTGTTTTTGGTTTTGGAGGGATTATTGTTAGGCTTGTGGAGTAAGGAAACTTGCCCAAGGTTTCGCCCTGTTAATTCTTATCTTCAAATCTAGATGAGTCTAATATTTTCCCGCTCCAGTTTCCCTTCCCTTCTCTTTTTCTGAACCAGCCTGAAATTTCATTCCTAGTTACTATTGCTCTCAGTCAATTGTGTGAAGTACTTTGAGATGTCCTCCTGATACAAAAAGTGTATAAACGTAACTTCTTGTTGTCACCGTCTCATTCATTTTCATTCTGCAAACTTCCTTTTAACAGCATTTTACAATATTCTAATAGCTCCTCAAACTGTCTCCCACTTATTCATTATTCGATTTCAAGATCCTCATCCTTGTCTTCAGATCCCTCCACTCCTCCGCACCCCCCTACCTCTCTGAACTCCTCTCTCCTCAAAACAGTGCCCGTTGTCTTTGTTCCTCCGGGTCTGGCCTCCTCCTTGTGCCCTGAGTTCTCCACTCTACCCTCGGCAGCCGTGCCTTCAGCCACTATGCCCCGAGGCTCTGGAACTCCCTTCCTCACTCCTTTCGTCTCACCCCTTCTCTTCTTACTTTCAGGTCTCTGCTGAAGACCTTTCTTTTCAACGGCGCTTTTGGTCACCTTCCTCCAACTCCCCCTGGCTTGGCCCTGGGATCCGTTACTGTGAAGTGCTCAGAGACGCCGTCCGGTGTGGAGGGCACTATATAAATCCAAGTTGTTGTTGTTATTAAAATGTCTTCCCAAATGTTAGTTTCTCTGTACTTCCTAACTTCTAATGGTGGCGGGGTACAGTTCAAACGTGAACCTCTTTTGAATTATGCATTTTAAACATTTCTGGATTATCTCAAAAAAAATCTCAATGATACCTTTTTCTTCTTTTGTATGGTCTATGGATCAAGCTCTCGTAGCGTTTAATAATGTAATAATCTTTACATTTGGTATTTCAAAATGTTCACATCAGGAAGATGTCCCAAAGAGATTCACAGATATACAGCAAAGTAGTGTGATTGTGTCTTTATTGGGCAAACTCGGCAGTCTGTAAACAGTTCCATAAACAGCCATGAACAATTTTATCTGGGGGATTGTTGGCCAGAATACTGGAAAAAAGACCCCTCCTTTATCAAATATTGCCCTGGGATCTTTAACATCCATTTGAACAGCCAGATGGGGCCTTGATTTAACAACTCATTGAAGGACAATGCAGCACATCCTTAGTACTGCAATAGCACTGTCAACTTGGGGTCAAACCTTTTGGCTGCTCAGGGCTGGATGCTGGATTTAAGAAACATCCGTGGGCTGCCTAAGCAATATTTTTATGTTTCCCTTCCAGAAACATAACTTAAGAATCATATAGAAATCCTATGTTTTAAATTGTGTGACTGTATTACTTAATTTCACTGAATTTATTTACAATGCAAACTTTAAACAATGTAAAAATTCATATATATTTAAAAAAAAATAATAGACAGAGACAAGGTATCTGTTTCTATATCTCTCTCTGTATCTGTGTGCATCTGTCTCTGTCTGTGTGTGCCTCTGTATCTGTCTATGTGTGTCTGTATCTGTCTCTGTGTGTCTGTATCTGTCTGTGCTTCTCCTGTTACCGGCTTGAAAGTGATTCTGCTGGCAGGTTCTGCTGCTAACTGCTGCCTCTCGCCTCTGTTTTTCCCGTTGGGTCAGACCAAGTCTGGGCTCCAGACTCACTGTGTTCGTGGACCAGATGAAATTAACCCCTGGTCCAGATGCCAGTTGGATCACCCTGGCCTCGCCCACCCTACCTCTGCGACCTCCTAGCCCCCTACCAACCCGCCCGCTCCCTCCGCTCAGCCGGCTGTGGTCTGCTCCACGTCCCCGACCCACCCGCCCCACCATTGGCGGGAGAGCCTTCAGCCACTCTGCCCCCAACCTCTGGAATTCCATCCCCCAATCACTCCGCCTCACCCCCTCCTTAGCCTCCTTCAAGTCACACCTCGAAACCCTCCTCTTCGACCATGCCATCGGCCACCCCCCCTTCCCCTCCCCTCCCCTCCCTTACCCCCCCCACCTTCTTCTGAAATGAAGCACACTGTCCAGCGCCTTGGGACGTCCTCCCGACGTGAAAGGCGCTTATACAAATGTAATCTTGTTGCTGTTGTTGTTGTTAAGACGACATGAGTTCTAAGTCCCGACTTGAGGCTTGAACCAAAAACTTGCTGACTCAGAAGGAAGAGTGCCACCAACTGAGCCCCGCGGACACCCACTGCAGCCTTCAGTGCACAGTCTTCACTCTGTGGCTGGTGTTACGCGTCGCCTTTTGTGGCTGCAGCCATTACCTGTGTGTGTGTGAGTGTGTGTGTGAGTGAGTGTCCACCTGCTGTATTCCCTGCCCTGCTGTCACTCACTCACTCACTCACTCACTGGCTGGAGTGACTCATTGCCTGCTGTCACCACTCTACCTGTGGAGGTGTTGCACACTGCGGGGGGGGAGGGGAGGGGGTGGGGGCTGACGTCACGGGCTCTCACCTGGAGCGCGCGGCGCTGAGACTCACCTGCGGCCGCCACCCACGCGGTCAGAGCGCACCTGAGCACAGCGGCGGCCACAGCGGCGGCGCACATGTGGGTGTTACAAGAGGAAACGGCCCTTCATCACAGCACTGAGCGCTCGTGGTGGGGGGGGAGGGAGGGGGTGTGTGAGAGAGAGAGAGGGAGGGAGGGGGGTAGAGAGAGGGGGTGAGAGAGTGACGGGGAGAGAGAGAGAGGGGGGTAGAGAGAGGGGGGGAGGGGGGGGTAGAGAGAGAGGGGGGTAGAGAGAGAGGGGGGGAGGGGGGGGTAGAGAGAGAGAGGGGGGTAGAGAGAGAGAGGGGGGAGGGGGGTAGTGAGAGAGAGGGGGTGAGAGAGAGAGGGGGGAGAGAGAGAGGGGGGGAGAGAGAGAGGGAGGGGTAGAGAGAGAGAGAGAGGTGGGAGAGGGGGGTAGAGAGAGAGAGAGGGGTAGAGAGAGAGAGAGGGAGGGGTAGAGGGGGGTAGAGAGAGAGAGGGGGGTAGAGGGGTAGAGAGAGAGAGAGAGGGGGGGGTAGAGAGAGAGAGGGAGTGGAGAGGGGGGTAGAGAGAGAGAGAGGGGGGGTAGAGGGGGGTAGAGAGAGAGAGGGGAGGGGGAGAGGGGGGTAGAGAGAGGGGGGTGAGAGAGAGGGGGGGGGGGGCGGTTACACAAAGAGTTTCACAAGGAGTTTCTATTTGGAGAGGCGCTTCACACAAACGGGCTGGGGACCCACCCTCGGCAGAAATGAAAGTTCCTGAAATTCCTCTCCGGCAGTCAGATTTATTTTTAAAATTATGCAACTTTCCGGCCTCGGTGTTTGGTTTAACAGAACGTTTTTCGTGCGTTTGAAGTTTCACTGTCGCTAAACAGTGCTCGGCTCAGCAGTTTAGTAACTTGCTCCTGTTTTTTTGGCGTAAAATCAATAACTTTCTCTCTCCCCCTTCTTCCCTTTCCTCCACTTTTAAAAAAAAAGTTTCAAAGGTCACATCCGACAGGTACTGGAAAGGCAGAAGAAGGAAAAACAAAGCCACTGTTGGATTACCTGGGAAGTTTCTTTAGTTCTACCAGAAGAAAAGGTGTGAAAAATTCCCCTACTGTACCTTTAAATTCTTCTGTGGAGGAATCGCCAACTGCAAAGGACCTCAGTCCTTTCCAGGGTGAAAGAACAGGAGAAACTGATACTCCAGGAAAATCTTCAACTTCGCAGGATTATGAAAGTGAAGGAGTGAAAGAATCCAACGGTAAGACAGTTGTAGTGGAGGAGACATCGTGGGATTTTCAGGATCTGAGTTTCCAAGAGGATCGGTTCGTAGCAGTCGGCGATCCACTTGAGCAGTCTTTGATTTCACCTGAAAATCAGAAAGCCACAGAGGTACATGCCACCTTACACAGCAGTCAGCAAATTGAAACGGAGCTCACACCCGATTGTGTTGGAGATCTGTCTCTGACAACTGTTGACAGCAACTCAACAAAAGGATTGGCTAATGCTTCGGGAAACAGTCTGTGGAACACCTTAGAGAGTACGGTGGTAAATAAACAAGAAAATTCAACAACTTCAGGAGCTAAAGCTGCAGATTTGTTCTCTGAAGGTTACGTTATACAGAGACATCAGATTGGGGAATGTGATGCTACTCCCTATGAAATCGTACTCCAGAATACCAGCCAGCTGGGTGTGAAGGACTCTGTATATGTAAGTACTGCTGGACTAACTGAAGACCGATATGACCATGAAAGTAATCTCGAATCTGTAGTCACTTCTTCTGCAAAGGAATGTATCTTTGAGGTGTTTGAGATTGAGAGGATCGATCTCAGTAAAGCAGGAAAGACAGTGACTGGCTTCAAAGTACTTACTTCGGAAATCAAAGAAAATTCATTTGTGACTCTCACACAGGAATCTGTTTCATTGCCCTTTAAAAGTATTGATCTGGGATTAAACGCGTTGGGAAAGACATCAGTGCTTTTGGAAAACGAGGACACTGTTAAGTCAAATAGTTCTGGATGTAAAGTTCCAGACAGTGAAACACCGACATTACAAAATCTTAAGAGGGGAACTGAACCCTCCACTGAACATCAAAATATTCCTGTAAAATCACCATCTGTAACTGCCTTGGCAGCACAATATAATTCATTCGAGAAAAACACATTTCAAACAGGCGCTGAAGATAATCAGCCTGTAGAGGTGGGAACATCTTGTATTCCTAACATTGGTGGCATTTCAACGACCTCGCAAGAGGCTGAAAAATTTACTGAAGGGAATCTATCAGAAGCAAATCAGAATGGCTCACAGCTACTAGAATCAAATACAGAGAAAACAATTTATTTACCTGTTACTGCTGCAGTCGATTATCAAACCACAATAGAGGAGTCTGTTGATTTGTCATTAAATCTTAATGGTGAATTGAGTTTGGCAACACAAATATCTAACATGGATGGAAAAACACCTACAGAAACCAAATTTGGTCCGAAAAAGTCCAGAAGGAGGCGATCCCTGAAATCTGATAATCAGCAGTCTGATAAAGTCCCTAACAGTGCTGTTTCTAACTCAGCTAAGGGATCTCTGAAAGAAACTGCTTCCAATAACAATGAAGAAAACTCTACTAATCAGTCCTCAAAAATCATAGTTAAAGGTCCTTTGTCGCCAAAGCAGGATTCTTCCACGACAATCCATCACAAAACGTCGCCAAAGGTGCCCGTTTCAAATGAAAAATCTGTGCCAGAAAGTCCGAGGCCAACCTTGCCACAGAAGAAGATACTACAACGGGCACCTTCCAATCCAACCACAGAGAATGAAGCAGAGTCTCCAGGAAAAAGTTCCGTAAAAATGTCAAACTCAGAGACCCATTTCAGCAGATCCAAGAATCCCTCATCCACAAATGAAAATGCTTCACTTTCTGGTCAAAAAATGAATGAATCTGCTGTTTTAAAGACCTCAGAGACTCATTCAGCTGAACCTACTTCCAAGGTAGCATGTAATGAAGATTTCAGTGTTTCTTTGGACATTGCATCCACTGAATTAGACCAAAATAGAAGACCTAAATGCAATGAAAATACAGCTGCTTTAGATTCAGAAGAGCATAACATTGTTCAGTCTTCTGGCAGCCAAACTTCAGCAAACGTTATTGATAAAGGAAGTCTGGCTGAACAAGAGCCAAGAGAAAATCCTTGGAAATTGAAAATGCTAATAACTCAAGAATCAAAGGAAAGGAGCAGCCACCACCAATTTATTCTGTCAAAGGTTAATTCTACAGTGACTACAAAAATAAGAGTGTAAGTGCAATTGTTATTCAGAGATTTTATAATGTGAAATAAAAGTAAAAGGACTCAAAAAGATAAGCGAATCCAGTAAATGGAGCCTCAGAATGTGACCCGTATCAATACGATCATTAACAATCAACACTGTTGTGGCAGGGGATTTCACGCGAATAGTTAGTCTGAGTATTAAAGCAGTGGAAAGGTTCCTCTGAAAAGTTTCTGTTTTTATAATTGAAATAAATTATATTTAGTGCTTGAAATTTGCGTTCCAGGTCAAAAAATAGTTTATGTTGGTACTCGTATGGTACTCCGCATTTACATGCAGAACACTAAATAGAGTAGATCTTGTTCATAATTTGGAAGCAAGTTACTTGTTGTTTGTTTTCTAGTAAATATGTCCTAGCAATAAATTACTTTCCACTCTCCTATATAAACTTAAAGATCATATTTAATTGTATGCATATTCCAAATTTGAAATGTAGTGCTTATGCAGATCTGATTTGCAAGAAAGACAATTGTCAATATCCGGCCCATAACATAAGGTGCCAATTAGTGGTTAAGATTAAACACAAGGTACAGTAATTTGAACTTTGTGTGTGTAAAATTGGCCTTAAAGTTGCCCTTGTGCTTGTAATACCGTTTATACATCAACTTAAAAAAAATAATTTTGATAATGTGTTCATGGTGATTGGATCATTTAAAATGTTCAGTGGTTCTTGTTTCAAATAAAATCTGCCAATATTTCTCCTGGCAGCTTTCTCCTCTCCTGAAGATATGTGACACCTTTTATTATTTTCTACTGTATTACTTTCCAAGGTGCCCTCTAGTACTTTGTCCAAATGGCCATTATTCATGTATGAGTCTTGACAGCTTGTGTCAACCGTCTATTAACCTGTGGGGCCCGATTTTTGCCCTTTCCTGACATCCACACAGATGCACTTTTCAGTAAATACAATTTTTCACTGAGACTTTTTTCAAGTACATGATTTGTTTTCCCTCTCCTCCCCCTTTCCTCACATTTCATTTTTCTTCTGCATCTCATTAAGACACTGACTAGTGATTTGAACTCATAATCTGGAGGCCTCTCCAATGAAATTATTACTGAGAGGAAGTGCTGCATTGCTGGAAATGCCATACATCACAAAGAAAGGGGAGTTTCTTCTAGTGTTTTGTGACAACTGTAGTTACCTACAAAAACAAGTAGGCAGTAATTACTGTAAAGTGCTTTCCAACATTTTGAAGTACGCAAGTTATTTTTTTCTTCATTCTGAAGCATAGGTTATCCTCCAGTACTCCATCAATTGACCAATTCTTCGTTGGGGGCCAAGACTGACTGACTATTGATGAAGACTTGCAGGAACCCTGTTTGATTAAACTTTTATTCAGTTTTCCTTTGCACTTTTTCCTCTCAACAGAATCACAGCATTTTACTGGTAAATAAGTATAGCATTGAAACAGAAACACTGCTAACTTTGGAATATATTCTGCCTCTACATTTTGTTGAGAAAACTGAATCTCCTCACTGTATAATGTTAATTAATTATTTAATCTTTTGTTTCAACAGTCCAGTAGCTGAAACAGAAGATAAATCTGATGCCTCGATCAATACATTTGACAAAGAAAGAGCTCCTCTGAATGTTAGAACTGAAGAGGAAGAGACCATCAGAATTACTCTGCCACGTAAAAAGCAGAAAACCACAAGTTATCGTCAGGTTGACTTCTTTACCACCAAAGACCTGCCTTTGTCTCCTAAATCCACAAAAAAATATGTGGGTAGTTTAAAGATTCAGCTGAACAGCAAAGTGGCCAAAGAAGCAGATTGCACCGTGACCCAGGTCAATAGTAAGCAGACACACTCCTTCAAAAGCCTTGAAACATCTAACAAAGTAAAGGTACAAGCTGAGCATGAGAAAGGCACGTTATCTAGGATGGAGGTGCAAGCATCTGAAGTGGACTTATCTAAAATTAAGAAAAATGCCCCCACTGAGAACGATATTAAGCAAAAAACTGACATAAATCAAGGAACAAGCGATCTTGCCCTGCCATTACCAAATATTTCTACAGAATTGCAACAGAAAGAAATGGAAGTGAAGGAAATATCTCTTGTAAGTGTGCAACAATTTGAAACCACCAGGTCTGAAGTTAAGAAAGATATACCAGCAAAGAGTACAAAAGAGCAAGAGCCTAGCTTAAATGCAGCGGTAAGCGAGCCTGTTCAACAGAATACACCTAAGATGCAAAGTCAAGATACTGAAGTTAAGGAAACAGTTTTGCCTCAGAAAGTGAAGACATCACAAGTCACTGTGTCTAATATTGAGAACATACCTGTAGAGATTGTCAGTGAGAAAAAATTGACCCCAGTTCCAGAAACTGGTGGGTTTTCTCAGCCTGTGCAAAAAATCCATTGGCTTTGCAAGATAGAGACTCTGAAATAAAGGATTTAACATTGCTTCAGACTGTAGAACTCTCTAACTCTACAGTATATAAAACGAAGGAAGACAGCCATGGGAGTGATGCTAATGAGACAAAGAAGTGCTCCAGTGCAGCAGCAGAGCGGTTTTCCCAGCCTGAAGAGCAAAGAATGCTTACAGTACAAACTGTAGACCATGAAGTAAAAGAGACAATATCAGCTCACCGTGTAGAACTATCGAAATCTTTGGTTGCTGAAGTTAAATCAGAAGCCCCTACAATTGATGCTTCTGAGCAAAAGCCCAGTCTAGATGTTACAGCAAATGAGCTTATTCCACCTCTGCTGTCAAGCACTCCTAAATTGCAGCATAAAGAGATGGAAGTGAGGAACGCAATGAAAGAGAAATTTTCCAGCACTCACTTCGCACCTGGGGCAAGTAGTTCTAAGGAGCAAAGGATCCATTTACGTGAGAAGAGTAGTTTTGCCTGGCCTGAGCAGAGTGAAATTGAATCACAGCTTTGGAAAGCTGAAGTAAAGGAAGCAATTGTGTTTCAGAATCCACAGACCTCTGAAGCCACTGGGTTTGAAATTAAAGATGTGTTCACAAAGGAGTGTGTTGGCCAAAATATCATCTTAGGTTCACCAGAAGCTGATTTTCCATCCTCTGAAGAACAAATTCAGCTGAAGTCTCAAGGGGAAGAGAACGTGAATGTTTCTTCCAATGAAACAAGTAACTTGGACAGCTCTTCTGACATGGAAAGCTTTACCGAATCAATTCGCAAATATGGCAGTCCCATTAGTCTGCCACAGAAGAAGCAGCGAATTCCCAAATTATCTTTGATGCCGCCTTTTGCAATGCCACCCATTCAGGAAGATTTTATTCCACCAAAGGAGAAAAAAATATTTGATCCAACTTCCTTCAAATTCGGTCTAGGGAAAACAGGTAGCCAGAAAGGTAAAGGACCTTCCTCTGTTCTTAAAAAGCAACAAGGTGAAGCAAAAGCTAAATTAAAGAAGCGTGCTTCTGCAGAACAAAGCGTGGTTTACAAATCCCTAACAATTAACAAAAGCCCAAATCTACGTTTACATAGACCAAAAGATGTGGAGCATAATCTTTGTGGTGATTTGCACAGTAAAAAGTTTCCTTTGGAAATTGATCAGACTGTGGCAGATGCATCTAAATCATCAACTGGAGCTCAGATTGAGGACATTAAATTTACACCATCATTGGTGGAAGACAACTCGGTTAATGGGTTTGAATCCGATTTTCCAAATGCAACCAGCTCAGGAATGTTGCCAAGTAACATGGAAAAATACTTGAAAACTTTTGAATCAGAGGTGCAAAAGAATTCAGAAAATGGATTTTCCATCCCTAACTTCCCCAAACCGGATAATTTAGAAATTAATACAAATCTCAGTGACAACATAGAGGACAATGCTTTTGACAGTCTATCAATATTCCAGGGATCAAGCGATTTGAGCGCTAATCAAGATATCCCAAACTTTTTTCAGAATGACCTTTTCAAACCCATATCTATATTGCCTCAAGTGCCAGTAATAGTAAGTATACATTTGTTAAATTACCTACTTGGTTGATGTTGTAATTATAGCTGATTTACAGTGGGAACTCAAACATCCTCCATAATTGGGAGATAATAGTGACTCCACAAAGAAGTATTTTGATACAACACATTTTCAAAATGTGTTTTAATTTTAAAGAATACTGAAAGATTGCAGATCATACTTGTGTTTCAAAATGATAAACATGGTGTTTGAAAGCAGTCAGGAATTGGAAGTTAATTACGGATGTGAATGGGAAAATTCTGATTTACGATTGATGGGGCATAATTGTGCTTTTATTGTATTTTCAAAGAACATATTATCATTAGCTGTTGTGCTTTGTGATTTCCAAAACAAATGCCCCGCAAGTGACAAACTGCTCTCTGAGAATTTCTGATCAGTGATTTTGTAAACTTTCTTATGGCATTAAAGAAATATTTTCCCAACATCCACAGTACAGCAATAGTATCTAAAATTTTGCTGAGTTTACATAGATTTACAAAGAAGGTAAAGCACTCGTCAATGCCGGTGTTTATATTCCACATGAGTCTCCACCTACTCCCTACTCTCTCCCATACTCTTTTATTCCTTTCCCCCTCATGTGAAAATCTAGCTGTTTGTTAAATGAATGTATAATGTTGAGAGCAGAGCAGAGCAACCGTTGTAAAGGCATTAGCTTTTACAATATGGTCCTAAATTACTGGCCTTTCGCTCATGGCAGTGGGAAGACATTTTATTTATGGGAAAGAGAGATTTTGAAATAGTTTACCTCATCCCTTTGGAAAGTGGTTGTGCTGGGAATGTCCTCTTTCTGTCTGTGCACTTAGTAACCCTGTTAAAATCGAACATTTTAAATTTAAAGTGGATCAATTCCTAATCTTCCCTACTTCATCCCCCCCCCCACCCCACCAAAAAAATAGAACAGTGTTATCCGGTGGATCAGACAAATGCAGGGGAATGTAGTTAGTTTTATGGTGTATCAGTTTCATGAGTTACTAGATTTCTGAATGCCAAACTAGAAGTGACAAAACCAGATTCTAATCCATTTCACAAGTCCTGCCCTTAGTTATCTATATTCACAATGCCATGAACATTCAAAAATTGGTGTCCAGCAGCAACATTGCACTGAGATACGTTTTAAAATCTTTTACATCACAGAAAGCAAAAGCGCAAGACTTTCTTTTTACACATTTTCTGTAGAGAAAGGATTGTTTCAGCCACTTCTGTTAAACGCTCCCGATTATGCTAATTTTCTAGTTTAAGGAGGACTATGTTTGGAGCATTTTGCCAATTAAAAAAAAACTGAACCTTTTTCATTACTTTTTGAATTCCTTCGAAACCTACTCCTGAAAGTAGTTCCTTTTTTTCATCTGGATGTTTTGCCCCTGCGATCAGTTTAATATAATTGTACACTATACCAGAATCATAGAATTATAAAACTTATAAAATGTAGAATGAGTCTATTGAGTCTATACAGGCTCTCAGAGCAAGCTTTGCTTAAACCCCACTTCTCCACCCTATCCCCATACCCCTTCAAGCCTTTTTTTCCATGAAACCCACAATAGACTCTGCTTTTACCATCTTATTTGGCAGAGCATTCCACATCCCGATAACTCTCATACATACTATATTGTTAAAGATGATTTTTGCTGATGAGTCCTCGATTATGTTTAAACGTTTTCAGCTTATACATTTGCAGAATGGTAACCGAGCACTGTTTTCCGAGTTTGTCATACTGTGGTTACTTTTTGTGTTCGTCCTCTAACCTCCATGCCCCTCACTTTTAACATTCAGTTAGCTTATACAATTTTTTCATTATTTCTAAAATACATATAGTGTATACATCTCTCTCTACATATAATATGTATTCTGTTTTCTTCAGCAGAAAATCCCTAATATTGCCCCTACCACTGCTAAAAATTTTGTAAATTAAGATTACCCTAAGATTATGCTACCTTGAAATGTTGTTTCCTTTTGGGGAATTAACACAAGCGATCTGCTTATGAGTCAACTATTCCACTAGCATGTGAGAATAAAACCCTTCTTTCATACAGTGGCAATGACTATCTTCTGTTCATTTTGTCCCCCGCCCTAGTGCTATGATTATGCATTTTTGAGTTGCATAAGCTTTATAATTACCATGTGACCTCTTTTTAAACAGTTTTGACTTGTCTTGTGGATTATAGTCTTATTATGCTGCTTAAGACTGAGCTGTCTCATAGCTTTTTTTTCAATGCCTCTGAAGCAATATAAAAAAGAACAACATCTACGCTGCTTTAGCTCACAGTGGGAAGAGTATTGAATAGTCAGACTCCTATAGTGATTAGTTTGTACTGAGATATTATTTAATGTGCAAATCCCATTTTAGTCAATCAAATCCTAGTTTAGCAGTGAATACTTATCTATTAGTAACAACCCAGTGGAATTTTATTGCATCAGGTAACTTTTTTTTCTCACTTTTTCCCTAGCACCTACGTATCTCTGTGATCTTCTCCTACCCCACTCCTTTGATCGTCCCCCCCTCCCCCTTGGCTAACTCTGGTCCGCTGCCCTGTTCCTCCCCCCCCCCTCCCCCCCCCCCATCACCACCCCTTTACATTGGTGGCAGAGCCTCTGGAACTTCCTTTTACTCCTCTTTCCCACTCTCTATCTGTCTTTGAAACCTACCTCTTCAACTGCCTGTGATTATCTCCCCTTTCCCCCTTGCTTGACGTTCATCCCCATCATTCTGAAGCGTTATCCTAAGTTAAGTACAATTTGCTGTTTTGACTTGTCCTTTGTCCATTTTTCAATTTCCACATCTATAGTGACAGGATTGCCTTTATGTCGCAGTTTATAACTGGAGAAAGAAGTTTGAAAGTTTTTATATATTAAGTTAAAATTTGTGAACGATCATTTACAGCATTTGTTAAAAACTAAAATGATCCCCAAATTGTTATATGTTTAAATGCAAGGTCTTGAAACTTTAAAAAAAAATTATATGCAATTGAACTTATTTTTCTTTATGAAACTATTAATATTTATACCAAAAAGGAGGGGGAAAAAATAACAGGTTTTTAAATCTTCCAACAGACGCCTGGGATGAACAACATAAAATTAAACCCTAGGCCAGGGAAGGTAAGGACTGAGACCAACATTCTTTTAAACAATTTGCTAACGAACATAGTAACAGTAGTAGGCCATTTGGCCCATTGAGCTTGTCCCACCATTTTCCTAGAAACTCTATGGAGTGATTGTAACACAATTCATTTTACAGTTGATCATTTACAATCAGCCTAACTTTCGTGGCGAAACAATTGAAATCTTCAATGATGTTAAGGATGCTACATCATGGAATTTGCCCTCTGCCTTCTCCATTAGGACAGTACGAGGCTGGTAAGATAATCCTTTAGTTTGCAACTTTCAAACTATATCTGTACGTCACAAGTGCTTATCTCACCCATGGGGGCGAGACTCTGATAAGACACTGCTTGGGATTGCTGAGGTTCACAGCACACTAAGTATGGTGGGAGATCTCTCAACTGCATATACATTTGGTTTAAATACTTGTGGGTTTAAAATTGACATGTCATGTCATAGGTGCTACCTTTTGGATGAGTCTTCTTAACGGAGGTCCGTTCTGCCTTTTCAACTGCTTACTCAAGATGTCTATGTCCTGGTTAACAATTTTTCTGACTAATTGGACATTCATTTTATGGCTGTATGTAAGACCTCAAGTGGCTCAGAGGGGAACTCAAGTGGATCAGATGGGTCACTGCACTTGACAATATTTGCTTCTGAAATTTTTCTGAGATGTTTCAGGGCCTCAGCAATATAAAATGCACCTTTTTTAAAATTTTTAAACACCATGTAATTTTTGAACAATTTGTGATGTTGGTTAAATAGTGCCAATTAAGCCGGTCAGTAATTTGTATCTTGAACATTGCAAGGACAAAATTCCCATGCTTGCAATCATTGCGATGATCTCTAGATTACAATAAGAAGTGGTTAAGATATCAATGCAATGTAGTTACAACAGATCATTTATGTTTTAGTTACTTAACTGAAGTCTTTTAATAACAGCTCAAATTTAATTTGAAATATTCAGCCTGGATCAGTTGGGCGCACTTTTGTCTTCTGAGTCAGAAACTTGTGGGTTCAAGCTACATGTCAGGTCTTTATGTTCACAGTCTAGGCAGGCACTCCAGTGCAGCGCTGGAGACAGGTCTGCCTATTCAGGTGGATATTAAGGATAACTGTTTGAAAAGAAAAGGGAATTTTTCCTCATGTCCTGGCCAACTATCCCCCAAATAGAATTGGTTGTTCACATCATGACATTTGTGGGACATTGCTGCATGCAAATTGACTGAAGTGTTCGCCTACAAAATACATTGTCTTCACGTCATTATTTTCAAAGTGAAATCTTGTGAAGCGCTTTGAGATGTCTCAACAACATGACAAAGTGCTATATCAATGTAAAGATTATTATTGTTGTTATCATATGAAACAAATAACCATGAATGAAGTGAAATTATATATGTGAAAAGCAGAATGAAATAAATGTTGCAGAATATTAATGTTGATTATAATTCTTTACAATTTTTCACAGTTGGTTCCTTTATCAGAAGCCAGATTTTGAAGGGGCTAAGATCTTACTGGAAGAAGGCGCGGTGGAGTTGGCAAATATTTGGGGAGAAGAAATTGCTGAGGATAATAATGAGGAAGGGCCCACAGTTATCCCCACTGTTATTGGGTCTATTAGAAGAGCAGTCAAGGTAGGTCAGGTTTAAAATTATTTGAAAAGTATCCAGTTATTGACAACCTGCAAGAGGAAATTGCAATTCCTCCATTAATAGTAAATGCTTTTGCTGGATTGAGATGTTTCAAACCATATATTCGTGAAAGAGTGGTCAAATAATCTTAAACAAAGTTTGATTATCTAAAGAATTCCCTTTTGTTCCTTTCACAGGATTGGAGCCTAACAGAACTAGATTTGTTTACAGAATTCAATGGAATGGGAGATAGAACAACATTTTATGACGAGATCGAAAAAATTTCAACATTTGGGATTCCACTATCCACGTTGTCCATGCAAGTACATTCTGGAATGTAAGTGAAACAATTTGCTGCTTAAAAATTGCCTTCATAACCACTATTCCAGTTGCATATAATTGCCTGAAATCAGCAGTACAATGTAGAATGCTTTCAAATTTGTTTTTTGAAAAGAACTTTAATTTTCAGGAAGTTGCATCAAAAGCCACAATCAGTTTACTCTAAATGAATAAACAATGGTAAGGATTATTCCTAGTGATATTACAAAGAAAGCTACTATATGTTAAAATATTTGGCATAATGAAGCGTTTGGTAATGTGTTTGACGTGTTTTGGATCGTGTTCAGGAATTAAAGCTTTTTAGCTATGGGTCAAGAAAAACTTCTTGTTACCTATTCTTAAATTGCTGGTTGCAACCCTAAAACTATGTCCTCTTGTTCCACTGTATTGATGCATCCTAAAGTATTAATCTGGGTTTGCTTTTTGAATCCCAACTAAAATGTTATGCACTTCTATAAGGTCTCCACTGAGATGTCTTCTCCTAAGACTAAAGAGCCCTAGCTTGTCTATTCATGGCTTATAAATTACTTCTCTGACGCTGTGGTTATCCTTGTTGCTCTCCTCTGCAATGACACTAGGGCCTGGGTAGCTCATTTATATTGTGGCAACCAGAACTCTATGCCCTAACCAGAAAGCTGTATAGTTTGAGTTGGAGTTCTGAACTCAACTGATTTAGCAATACAGCCCAGCATCTTGTTTCTATTGGTTATTTCTGCCTCACCCTGCTTTGACATGGTGCAAGGAGGCAACATATTGCTAATAATAATCTTTGCATTTGATATAGCACTTTTCACGTCTTCTAGACGTCTCAAAGCGCCTCAAAGATAACTAAGTCAACTAACCCCCCTATATCTCTTTCAGCTGCGTCTTGGTAAGTTAATCATGTGATCTTATTGTTTTTTGAATAACAGAAAACATATAGGACAATTTTTTTTCTGCTCTCTGAAAGTCAGTGACGTTTACTAATCAGGGTCTTCTTAGAACTGTATTGGCTCCAAGGTGACTGTTTGACAGCCGAAAGTCAGATTCGAGCCAGCCCTCTGTGGCAATCTCGATAACCTAGTTCCTGAGTCAGGCAGCTCTGCATTACTCCAGAGCACTGCTGATGACAGACCAATCAGCCTGGTTCATTGGTTGGACTTGGAAGGGCAGACCAGTCATTGGGAGTAAGGATACTTCCCACTCAGCTCCTGTTAACCCTGCAAGACCTGGCTGACAAAAAAAGCAAGCAAAAAAAAGTTGCTGTCATATGGCGCCCAAGGATTCCTTGAGCCCCCAACACCTTGTCCTATGGGCATTCTGCAGTTGTGAGCCCAGACAATAAATAGGATGATCAACCAACAACAACAAATTACTTTTGTATAGAGTCTTTCACATCAGGAGGACATCTCAAGATGCTGAACAGGGGATCACATCTGAGTGGCATTTCCTAATGCCCTAAACACTTTCTTTCCAGAAAACATAACTTAGATAGCTGTTAGGAGTGGAATCCCTAGCTGAGTTTTCCCCCCTCCCACTCTGCTCTCTCCGAATGTATATTCTATGAAACCTTGGATTATGTATTAGACAGTAGTAAATAGATGAATCACCCAGTTATTATAGTTATGCTCCAAACAATGGGAAGATCATGCTGTGTTTCTGATATATTGGTAAACAGTGTATGCAAAACTTTAACTCATTATAACTGCTGATGATGCATGTGGGTTGCTCACATTGAACTGTAACTTTTTTTTAAAGTTTCTGAATGGCTTTGTATTTTGGATGAGCATTTTAGATTAATATATTAAAGGGACCAAGTCTTCTTGATTCATTAATAGATTAATCAAATCAGAATTTGGCCATTTCCTGCAGTTTTAAACCCAAATGTGAATAAAAGGTAATCACTGGGGTCCAATCTATGACAGCAACAATAACAGCTTGCATTTATAAGCACCCCTCAAGCAGGGTAGCATCTCAGTGCACTATTACATAAGAACGATAAATTTTTCTTGTAATTTAATTAACTTCCTACAGATTAAGCAAGAATTTCCTGAGCAATTGAATTGATGTGTCAGAAATTTACATTTGAATGACTGGTGCACGGAGATGCTAGGAGCCGTTCACAGTGCCCCAAGGCAATCCAGGAAATGCTACCAATCAGTGTACTTATTTTTTCTTATTACACGCCAATCACTTTCATGTGGCATTAGTTGTGAGTCATTTGTAGGGTGTAACCCGCTGCTTCAAGGATTTGGTAAATTCTATGAATCATTATATTGCATAATGCATGTTTTGACACATCACGTTAATTTATAATTTCTCTCTACCACACATGGGGTTGGGTGGAAGCAACAAACTTGTCTTTATCTGTCTGAGAGAAGTTATTTTTCATGTAAATAATTTGAGTGTCTAATCCTTATCAAAGATTGATTTGCTTTTAACTGATGTTATAATGATGCAGGTTTGTCCTATCTTTCGCCCACAAATATACAATCAATTCACTTTATAGTATATTCTGTAAAGCGCTTTGAGACATTTAGAAGATGTGAAAAGTGCTATATCAAATGCAAGGATTATTATTATTATCTTCATTGGTCATTTACATTTCTGCAGGCTCAATTGCAATCTTTCTGCAATCTTTCCAGGATTATCTGTATTATCTATCATATTACTTTTAACATCTGTACTTTTTGTCTTACATAAAGCAAAGTACTATGACAAATCAGTAGTCAGCATGGAGAAAAAGTTGCCCCTAATTGAAAATCTGTAGTAAATGCAGACTTACTTAAAAACAGGTATTTCAGAGATGCTCACAAAAAGTTTAAAATTCTCCATCCTACTTAACTAATTATATTACTAATTCAGTCAAATCTGTTTTTGTGGCATCTCTGGAATAGGGCATCTTAATCGAGGTACCTTTTACAGTCTTTTTTTTCATTTGAAAGCAATGGTGTGCAAAATCCCAAATCATAAATGAAGCACTCCACCAATATTACGAAGATACACAAGTCTATTGACTACAAATTTCTTCTAAATCCTCTTTCACCACTGCATCAACCTCAATGTACTCATACGTACAAGATTATCTTTCATTTATCCTGCTATCTTTTTTGTGATTTTAGTGATATTAAACCATTTCTTCCTTCCCACCCCATACACGTTACAATTTTTGAAGAAAAGTGATTTTACTTGGGCAAAATAACAATAATTCTTGCATTTGATATAGCACCTTATCATGTCTTTGAGATGTCACAAAGCGCTTCACAGAATATACTGTAAGTGAATTGACTGTATATTTTGTGGGTGAAAATCGTACACATGGAACAGACATTATTAATTTGTTGTTTGCTCATTGTGTATTGGTTGCAATTCCTGCAGTTTGTTTGTTCGCACCATGAATCCTGAGGCAAAAAAAAGTATTCAATCTTTGTTTAATGTAGAGCTGAACACAACTAATTGCTTAAATGTGATGTTTGATTTAATGTTATGATAGATTAAAGTGTAAATAGCAATTAGCACAGTGATTACAAAGCAATAATAAAAATATGTAATCCAAGACTTCCTTTGTTTCTTAGATGGCTTGTGTTTGAAGAGCCCTTGTATCATGGAAATTCTTACATGGTGGAACCTGGGCAGTATGCTTGTCCAGAGGCATGGGGTGGTGTAGAACCCTTCATCGCGTCACTCAAACCGGTCAAAATGGTAAAAGAAAATTTTGAGAACATGTGATAATTTTGCTGTATAAAGGATTCAAATAAACAGATAATTCTAGTTATGTTAGATCCAGTACTTTAAACCTGCTATTTGCAAATGAGATTCCGTTTATGCTGAAGGCAATAACAACAACTTGTATTTATATAGTACTTTTAACGTGGGGTAGTATTTCAGAATGCTTAAAGCCTGAAGAAAACTTCAAGGCAATCTTGTTTTCTATTTGAATTTGACTAGAAGTGAAATATACTTCATAATTCGATGTGTGATTTCTACAGTAAGATACTACAAATTCTGTTTTACTTAATGCTGTTTTAAAGTACATCAGCCTAGGCAGAGCTAAGGTTTTTTTGATCTTGTAGCATTGGATACATTGATTAGCACATTTTATTTTTAAGTGTTCATACAAATGCAAGCTTTTTTTTTAAAAAAAGGTTTGAGTGTTAATTGTAATTTCTGAATTGAGGATAATGTGAATAATAATACAAGGACAATGTAACTTTTTTCAGGGTGGATTGAAAGTTGAAAACCCTAATGCTGGGAAGGTAGGTGCTTTCTAGCAATATGTTTCACTGAATAAAATCATACCAATCAAATTTCTGCTGTAAAAATGTTAAATGTGTATCTGTGTGCATCACAATAGGCTATTAGTTTTTCTTATTATCTTATTTAAAATAATTGAGTACCCTAATATGTGACCCCTTCTTTCCCCCTTCTTTTGTGAAGCTGTTGTTTCTTGCTGGGTTTGGTTCCATACAAACCACACTCCATTTACCAAACTAGACCAAGAGCTGGTAACTTTGTTGTTAAATAGAAACAGGAGTCATTTGTTTGGCCCATTGAGCCCATTCTGCCTTCTTATTAGATGATGGCTGATCTTTGCACCTCATTTCCCCACCTTTTCTCAATACCCTTCGTTTTACCCTTGCTTTCCCAGTATCTTTAAACTATTCTAAAAGAAACTTAGAAATTTACAGCATCGAAGAGGGTCATTTGTCCCATCGTGGCTGTGCTGTCTAATCTGAGCTAATGATGATAAAATAGGTTGCCAAGTAACACCCAAAGCGTACTGTTTTTAATAAGGTTGTGACTAGATCTTGATGTAGCTCCTGATAAATTTGGAATGAGTGCGGTAGTTGTCCAGATCTTGAAAGTTAACTGAATCCATCGCTGTTGCATAAAAGGTTCCCCACAGTTTTAGTGCAATTCTTTGTGAGTTCTCCTGCTTTTAAGACTTGTTGAAGGAGGATGGGCCTGGGACATCTTCATGTAATACAGAATTTAAAGCATGAACCTGACGTGTAAGTAAATCCAAAACAGTTGAATGGCAGTGAACACACATGATAAAATGGAGAAAACAGATTCGAAATAATTGGAAATCCATAATTGATGTTCAGGCAACATAAATAACGATTGATTATTTACCTTGAACTTATTCCAGAAGTTATCATTAATAACATGCTGTAAGTATTTACAGAGTGCAGTTAATTCTGTTTTCAATTCCTGATGGTAGCTTCCTTTACTCTCCATGTCACTGATGTCAATGATGGTTTAGCTTTGGAGACATTAGTGGCTGCAGACATGTTTTTTTTAAAAAGCCAAAGAAACACCTGTTATAGTAAAAGGATATGTAGTTTTCTTCAGCTTCCCCTTTGTACTATTAACATTTACCTTTGTTAACTTGCCTCACAGATTATCGTGTATGAAAAGCCTTTCTTTGAAGGCAAACAAATGGAACTGGAAACAGATGTTTTCTGTTTCATTGGAGAGGCCGAAAGAGACAAAGAATCAACTTTGTGTCAGACTTACCATTTTGAGACTGTCGGCTCCATTAAAGTTTTAGGAGGACTGTAAGTAGTCTTTACTTACTAGAGTACTATAATCATCGTTTTGTTTATTGTGGTTTCCACATAATTGTTAGAGCAACTAGAATAATTTGCTTTCTGTGCAGTTGAGCTAAACGGTGTGTGGAAAATTGTAGGAAATGATGCACCTTTTCTTTATCCATTCACCAGTACAGCTTTCAAAGCAGGTGCATAGTCTCATGAATGAGCTAAAAGTGAATGAGTATTTGAACATCACAGGTTCTTCTGTACTGGCCAGAAATCATTGGAAAAAGTTGATCTGAATCAAGAGTGGAGATTCAGGAGTCAGTAATCAGCTGTAATTTTAGGCAAGGACTTCAGATGACCACTTTTAAGACCTCAAAGTAAAAGTCCAGTAGTTTCTGGACATTTTCTAGTAGCTAAAATGTTGAGCAATATCTCAACGCACACTCTGGGGTCCCCCAAGCCTTGGCTGTTGTCAGCTTTCTTTGGTCAGGCTGTACCTGGATTACTACATCCCCAGACCCCACCTGGAGTATTGTGTCCAGCTGTGATCAGGCTGCAACTGAATGTTTTATCTGTTGCAAGGTAAGGCCAGATGAATATTGTCAACAGTATTTTGGAGTTGTTCCTTCTATTTATCACAATTTCTGTGTCCTGAGATTCACTCTATTTGTATTCTGTTACAGCAACTTCATGAACATGAAATTCAGACTGAATCACGCTGTTGCTTGAGTTACATGATTTTTGGCTTTCCTATGAACTGACCATGTCTATGAATATCTCATTGCTAAAAATGGGGCTGTGTACTTTAATTGTCATCAAATGCATGTTACCTGTTTAGGTTTGTCTCTGTCACTCTGTTTCTCCAAATGTAAATTCCAATTATTTCAACTAGACATCCTTATTAATATTCCAAAATAGCAACCTTAGTTTGATTGGCAGAATTTTGTGTTGTGCGAAGTGGGTTTTCACACATTATTTTGTCAGTTATAACTCGCAACTAATTTCTTTCACTTTTTTTTCAAACATGTTCTTTTTAGTCCTTTACAATGGTGTATTCCTATTCAGCATACCTTCCATTTTCAATTCAAGATTATTTTCTCACAGAGTTTCTTTTTTTTATATTACAAATTTTATTTTATAAAGACTCTGCGTCCTCCAGGAACCCTGTAAGTTGCCATGACTATAAGAGAGCTGCACTCTATAACCAGTTTCTCGCTTTTTTACAGTTGGGTTGGTTATGAGAAGTCAGGATTTGAAGGGCATCAGTACTTGTTGGAAGAAGGAGAATACCGAGAATGGAATGAGTGGGGAGGCTATGATGAACAACTTCGTTCTTTGCAATTTATTGAAGTTGTGAGTGTTTTTTTTATTATATGTGTACGTATGTGTGTGTATATATATATATATAGTGTGAATACAATATAACCACATTAGAAAATTAACTTATTGGATAAATCGTGTATGTTTGGGGGGTTTGGTTCCTCCCTTCTTTCATCACTTTATTGCTCTCCTATTTTGATGTTGGTAACTCATGTTTGGGATATGGTTTCACAAGAGCAGGTCATCTTAGTGATCTTGTTCATGTGAACTTAGACCATGAGTATCTAGTAGATGAGGTGACTTTGAGAGAGGACATTGCAGTTCAGCTTGTCGCTCTCCTTGACACCATTCACATTCAATGTGAAAATATGAACAACTATTCGGTACAGCTCTCTTGTTAGCTATCAGTCAACCTGATTGATTCACCTTCACTCTCCCACCCTCACCCGAATCAGGCTAAAAGGCACTGAGGCCAACTCTAAAGTTCCCTGACTTAGCACAGATTAAACCTGAGATTTTCCTATCTTGTGGGACTGAGAAACTCAGCCACCATGGCTCCAATGCTAACAACTTGTGGATCTACTACAATAATGTTGCAGAGGAATGATGGCTCATTTGCACCTCTGATATTGGACGATGGTGCTCGTTGACATCACATCCAATGATACACATGGCTTTGAAATATACTTAGACCTAGTCCAAGAGATGGGCCTTTCCCTGTTGTCTTGACAGAGAGACCTCCCTCTTACAGTCTCTGGTCAAGTGTACACTTTGTGGAACACTTTGTGTTAAGACTGAAAAGGTTAAGTTTTCTGATAGATTCCTATTCCTGTTTTGTTGCCGCTTGTTTGCCTCACTGTAGATTAGATTTGATCGTTATTCCAAAGAGCCAGACGTCAGACTGTTGACCCAGTTGAGAAAGCCGTGGTTTTACAGCTGAAGTTTAGTTTCATAGCTGAAGTTTGCACTTATTTAGTAATCAGAACTTTAAAAAAAAACTGCAACCATTTCAATAGATCTCTTTTACAAACGTAAGGTTATCTTGTCTGTTTTCTTTTGTTTCTTTAATAGTTTGGCTTTGTGTACAATACATGTAACTGTTTTTCTTTGCTAAAAGATGCATTTATCTATTTTTGTGAAGGACATCAATGTACTATAATATTGTGTTTGTTTCTTTTTATAATCCAGGAAGCTTCGAGTCCAGTTATGATCTTGTTCACTGAAACAAACTTTGGTGAGAAAGGTGCAAACATTGAAGTATTAGGTCCTATCCTGAACCTGAGAGACACTGAATATGGCTTGAAGACCCAGTCTATAAATGTACTCAGTGGAGTGTAAGTCCCAGTGTAAATTTAAAGTGATTTCTCAGTGGGTTACAAAATTCGGCTATTCAAAATATTAGTGCCACATTTGGTTAATTACAATACAGG
This sequence comes from Callorhinchus milii, assembly GCF_018977255.1. Taxonomy (NCBI): domain Eukaryota; kingdom Metazoa; phylum Chordata; class Chondrichthyes; order Chimaeriformes; family Callorhinchidae; genus Callorhinchus; species Callorhinchus milii. The sequence continues at coordinate 351,487 of NW_024704774.1, read as the reverse complement.
GTTGTTTTAAACAAGTTATAATTATCTGTTAAACCCAGGTTATACTGTTGCAGGCTTATTTTCAGTTTCAGCATCATTAACACTTGGCAAATTAAAATTTGTAGAACCAGGAAAAGGTTACTGAGCCAACAAACCCATCCCCTTTTAATGTTAAATTAGTTAAATAACAAATATGGAGTCGCAATTAACTGATAGTACACCTTAAGCTGCATTAAAACCCGCAACAATTTATTAAATTGCTCAATACTAGTTTTGTATTTATTGTATATGTTTTGCTTCTGCATGTGGTCATCATTGTGACGTACTCTTAATGGTTGTAAAAGTGCCCTTCTTAGGTGATCTTCAGATTGCAGGCGATCTACTGTACCTTTGGCCTCTAAGTTTTCCATTGATGTTGCCTGTTGCTCAATGGCAGACTGTAGTGCAGATGACTGATGTTTTGTGAGTTGTGTAAAAGATGGCAGAGCGGTGGATTTCGCCATACTTTCCAGACCACCATAAAGTGTGAACACCAGGAAAACGATTAATACAGTTCTCATGCTGTACTAGCCAACATTTGAGGCCAGGTCTACTCTATTTGGCAGCACTTTGTGATATTATTCCACATGAAACCACAAATTAATTCAAACCACATCGCTGTTATGCGACTAAGACGCTACCCACGTGAATAATAATAATCCTTGCATTTGATGTAGCGCCTTATCGTGGCCATTGAGAAGTCTCACAAGCGCAGGATATACTGTACTATAAAGGATATAATGTAAAGTGTATCCAAACTGTGTACAAAGCTGCGTATCTTGTTGGTGAAACCTGGCAGTGAATTTGCGCACAGCAGTGTCCCACAAACAGCCATGGAGTGAGTGACCAATTTTATTTGGGAGATTGTTGGCCAGGACACCAGGAGAAACGCCCTTCTCTTTTCGAATAGTGCTATGGGATATTTAATGTCCACCTGAACAGGCAGACAGGAACTTGGTTTAATGTCTCATCTGAAGGACAATGCAACACACCCCCAGCACCAAATTGCAGTATCAGTTTAGACCATATGATTCCAAGACCTGACGTGGGGCTTGAACCCACAACCTTCTGACTCAGAGGCAAGAGTGCTACAAGTGAGCCAGGCTGGCAGACAAGGGCGCTATATAAATGTATTTCACTGTTGTTATTGTTGTGAAGGGCGTTGTATAAATACAAGTTGTTGTTATACTAAGGTCTTTAAATCTACTGCTTAGTAAAGGAGGATATGGCCTATTACACCTCCCACTTCTATTATCAGTCCCTCATTAACTCCTGCCCAACACCACCACAACTACCCTGTCTCTCAGTGTCTCATTCCATTATTTCTCATCAATATCAAAGCCTCTCACAGATTGGGTATTGTGCTGGAGCTTGAATGATTAACTCTGCAATGATATACAGGCATGCAAGGAAATAGAAGACATGATCTCTTGAAAATGTAGTTGAGAGGAAATTGAAGTGATGGGTGTGTTTCATTACAATCATCAAGCCACGCCTATTTTTGGAACCCTTAGCAGCTTTAAGATTTATGTCAATTGTCGTCTCCTTTCTCCTCATATTTTTAATTTTTTTATGTACTTTACCTTGTCTTGATTTATCAAAATGCCAAGGAATAAAATGGTCAGCATTGGGCCATAAACACAGGCTTAAATCTTGGTTGCAACATCTCAATATCTATCTTAAAGCTGGTATATGAGAGGGACATGTTGAAAAGATGTCCCAGGTAGAGGTGAAGCAGAGAGATGACGAGGAATGTTCAGTGTAATTAGTGCAATTAGTTTTAGATTCATGGGGTAATCCACAGAAAAGATTATATTTAATTATATACACATTGTCTGAGTAATGCAAAACACTTTTTAGAGAAGCAATGTTGTTTCCTTTAAAATACTTCTAATTCATTTTTGATTTTAGAAAGTACATTTTCAGGTTTTGTCCTACAGCCGATTTGGTGTGGTTGTGTAACAAATAATTTCTCCATGCTGCTGATTTTGAAAGTAGTTCAGCTTGTTTTTAATGATGTAGGTGTGAGTATAACTTACTGAGATGGGAAAGACTGAAAACAAAATGGTTTAATTGACAAAGTAAATTAAGATTGTTTTGCATTTATTTCATCCACAAAATATACATTTTAAGTATATTCTGTGAAGCACTTTGAGATGTCTCGAATATGTGATAAGGCACTATATCAAATTCAAGGATTATTATTATTATTTTAAATGCGATTGAATTTAACAGGTCAACTTGGCTCAGTTGGTGAACTCTCACACAAAAAAAATTTGGTCACTCATACAGTCAATTCACTTTACAGTATATTCTGTGAAACGCTTTGAGACCTTTCAACAACGTGACAAGATGCAATATAAAATGCAAGGATTATTATTATTACAAGACTTACCTGAACTGAATCTGAGTGAAGCTTGAGCAGTGTAAAATTATCCAATTTCCAAGTGTAATATAGTTTTGAACACATTTTTATATATCTATAATATTTATGTGTGAGTTTTCTATGTGGTTTGCATCATGTGACAGGAAGAAATTGAACTGTCCCAAGATCAAGGACCTTAAAATCCAGCAGTCATGGTTGTCTGTAGCTTCGACAGAGTTAAGACAATGACTGCATCTTGGAGATTTGACACCAATGTCCCCAAAGCAGCAATAGGAAAATTCATCAGATGCTCCTGCTCTATATCCAGGGTATCAGTCTGGCTCAGTTGGTAGCGCTCTTGCCTCTGAGTTATAAGGTTGTGAGTTGAAGCCCTTTGTCCAGACGTTGAGTTCATATAGTGTCTAAAATGACACTCCAGTGGTCAGTTACTTTATGGCTGTTTGTAGAAAGTTGCGGTGTACAAATTGGCTGCTGCGTTTGCCTACAACATACATGGTAATTACATTTTACAGTGAATACTTGAAGCTCTTTGAGACGTCCTCCCAGTGTGAATGACTCTTTATCAAATGCAAGGATTATTATTATAATTGTACAGAGCTTGAATAGGGGAGGTCTTCACTGCAGATGCCATTGGTGCCCCAAGTCCTCAATGATAGATTGTCAGTGCAGACCATCAGTGCTCCGTTTCATAACTCATTTGTCATTGCGTACCTGAGTGACAGATTCCTCGGCACTACTCGGACCACTTTCCAACGCCGTCTTATTGGTGATATGTGACATCTTCAGGAGATTTACCAGGATGGTACCGGGAATGAGGGACTTCAGTTATGAGAAGAGACTAAAGCAGCAAGGATTATTCTCCTTGGAGCAGAGAAAGTTAAGAGGAGACTTAAGAGAAGTTTTCAAAATTATGAGGGAATTCGATTATGTGAACAAGGAGAAACTATTTCCACTGGTGGGTGGGTCGGTAACCCGAGGACACTAATTTAAAATAGTTGTGGAAAGAAACAGAAGGGAGGTGAGGAGAAATGTTTTCATACAATGAGTTGTTCGGATCTGGAATGCATTGCCTGAAAGGGTGGTGGAAGCCAATTCAATAATAACTTTTAAGAGAGAAGTAGATAATTATTTGGGGTGAACAAGTTTGCAGAGCTATGGGGAGAGAGCGGGGGAGTGGGATTGATTTGGATAGCTCTTCTCAAAGAGCCGGCCCAGACACGATGGGCTGAATGGCCTCCTTTTATGCTGTTCTGTGTGCAATTGGCTGCTGCATTTCGCCCACAAATATGCAGTCAATTCACTTTACAGACTATTCTATGAAGGCTTTGAGATGTCTAGAAGACGTGAAAAGCTCTATATCAAAAATGCAAGGATTATTATAATTCTATGATTTACACAGGTCAGGGTCTTGGAGCATTTAACAAATACAGCTTAATGGAAAGCATAGGATACTATTGAACTTCACTATTGCTTCAACAGCACGATCACTTTGATATTAAAATCCTAGGAGTTTGAACTGGAATAGTTCAATTTTCATGCTGGATAAATAATTTTGGAGAGGTCAATGCATTTATCATCACTTTGCTTTCTACAGATGGGTTGCCTACGAGGAAGCAGATTTCACAGGAGCACAATACATTCTGGGTAAGGGTCTGTATAGCAGCTACCAGGATTGGGGAGCAAAAGATTTTAGGATCTCCTCTCTTCAGCCTGTTCTGGTGGTAAGTCTTAACTTTACTATTGTGGTGATTTTTGACATTATGTTTGTCAAGCGTTTCAGATTTACATGAAAGGACTACGTAAATCAAGTTATTGATTCAGGAAAAGGAAAAATCAGTCAGGTTCCCGTTTCCAATTGGCATCTAGTAGTGTGTGAGGAAGTAGAGCGAGGAAGGGATTGGGCTCAGCACTGATCTTTGTGCATCTTCAGATCACACCTGAAAACCTTCCTCTTTAACCATGCCTGCTACCACCTTTCTTTTCCCTCTGGCTCAACGTCAAGCTCTGCCATTGTTAAACATTCTGAGAAGCTAAACCCACGTGAGGAGCGCTATATTAGTGCACGTTGTTGATGATCATTCCGATGTTTGAACAGTCTGGTAAGATCACTGCCTAGGCTCACACATGAAGAATGGCCGTTTGTGCGATCACCCATAGAACTGTACTTCTCTTCTACACCATCTTCAGGGAACCAAAAGTAGAAAATTGTGCAAAAGAGTGACCATATGTGTTTTTTAATGTCCTTGTTTTTTCTGCATGACCCATTCCAATGGCAGGGCATTCAGGCTTTTTAGCAGTGAATAGATTAGTTATGAGCAATGCCCTTTTCAAGCCCATTATGTGTTAATCATGGGCTCATTTGTCCAGTAGGCGACTGAACTGAATCCAGAACTTGCTGACAAGTAGTGATTTTGGATGAGGATAACACCTGAATATAGTAGTCACTCACTGTAATTATTGAGCATGTCTTGAAGGAATTCCTCGCTCCCTTCTTAAAGCAATTTACACTCAGTAAATTATTTGCAGTATATCTTAAATCAGCTTTCTCCTCCCTCTGTGTTTTTCTAGGATACCAACCAAAAGCCCAAGTTTAAGGTAAGGTTCAAATTAAGCATTTCAAAATATTCATTTATTCTGTTACGTCTAAGAAAATAATATGAGAGGTTCTCTAGGAATTATATGAGTAAGCTCTTACCATTTATTAACTCAAAAGCAATCCAGACTAATTTTTTTTATCCCAGAGAGATTCCAAATGAGAGTAAGTTATTATAACGTACTTAAAGCTAAAATAAAAAGCCATCTGCTCGTCTGGCTTCAGTACTGTGGAGTCCTGTAGCTCAGTGGTTCGAGCATTCGCCTTGCAAGCGAGACACCTGGGTTCAATTCCAGGCAGGGCGAAACCTTGGGCAAGTTTCCTTACTCCACACGCCTAATAATCCTCCAAAACAAAACAATAATAAATTGGTCAGTTTCAATCCACGACTGTTTGTGGGACACTTCTGTGCGCAATTGACTGCCGCGTTTTGCCCACGAATATATAGTCAATTCACTTCACAGTCTATTCTGTGAAGAGCTTTGAGACGTCAAGAAGATGTGAAATGTGCTATATCAAATGCAAGGATTATTATTATTATTACTGAAACTAAATTTTATTTGCAGATGCTTTATGAATAAAGCAATTAAAAGATTAAATATGTGAGAACATGTTTTTTTTCAGTTCATATCAATTCTTATAAATAAAATGAACAATAATACTTAAATTGAATTTAAATTACGTTTGCTTTGTTACTACCGTCATTGACTTTCAATTGTATTGTATCGTTGTTGCATCCAGTACTTTTGTATTTAATTGTAGGTCAAGTTTTTTTCGGAAACTGAATTCCAAGGGACTACACACGTCTTTGAAAAGGACACGGTCCAGTTTATGGATGAATTTTCACCCAAATCCTGCAAGGTTCTGTCTGGCAAGTGAGTTCAATAAACTGAGATCAAGACTGTATTTAGGTGTTGTCATTCACAAATACTGTAATTATGGTGAAAAGTTAAACGTGTGTCAGATTCAATATTGAGGTTGGACTGTAGTTTAAAATTCCTTATGCTCTACAATTTTGTGTGTGTGTGTGTGAGAGACAGTCTTTCTTACTTAAAAGAAATGAATTTCCATACAACAAATGCAATTCTCTCTTACACCGTACAGAGCCTAACATTGATTGAAGATGATCGGAGATGGACCATTTCTTTTGCATCAGAGGATCCTTTAAGAACATATAGTTGCATTGAGATAGAAAGTAATTGTCTAATCAAACCATTTCGTGTTTTTCTTTGTAGCTGGGTGGTATACGATGGGGAGGACTTCACTGGTAAGCAGTATGTACTTGAAGAAGGAATGTATCCTAATTTGATCACAATGGGATGTGCAACAGATACACACATCAAATCTTCAAAGACAGTGGGATTTGTAAGTACTGATCTTGTTAAAACAATTCTGTCAATGACAGCTTATTGTAATGTTCCATTAATTGAGCCATTCATGTTAAATCCATTTTGTGCTAAAATAATTGCAAGATTTACAACAACAACAAGATTTCATTTATAGAGCGCCTTTCACGTCGGGAGGACGTCCCAAGGAGCTGGACAGTTGGGTCAGGACCCGAGCAGGGGGGAAATGGTAAGGGTGAGGGGAGGGAAGGGAGGGAGCGAGGAGGGGGTAGAGAGTTGAGAGGGGAGCTGGAGGCACGGTCAAAGAGAAAGGTCTGGAGACCGGCCTTGAAGGAGGAAAGGGAGGAGGCGGCGAAGGCACTGGGGGATAGAGTTCCAGAGCCTCGGGGCTGAGAGGCTGAAGGTCCGGCCACCAATGGTAGGGCGTTTGGGGCGGGGGATGTGGAGCAGACTGGAGCCAGAGGAACGGAGGGTATGGGCAGGTAAATAGGGGGATAGGAGGTCGGAGAGGTAGGAGGGAGCAAGGCTGTGAATGGCCTTCATCCCAACGTGATGCAACATAAATGCATTTGGTATTGTACCAGTCTTACAGTAGGGTTAAAAAGCAGCAGTTTCACAATGGGATCCACTAAGGTCAAAATCTGGGCAGCAGATCAATGGTGGGTTTTACTTCCATGGTTTACTGCCGGCGATGGGCAGGTTCCCCATTAGCCAGTCAGGGTTTCTGCCAGTAAGCTGAGAAGGATGTTGTTATCATCCCATTGTTGTCGTTCAGGATTGAGTTGATTATTTCAGTGCTACACATAAAGGTTTACCTGTCTGATTTAATGTCAGTCCTTTTATTTGAAGTATGGTAACACTAGCACACTGCCTACAAAAGAACACCTCTGGGTTTTCCATTCTAATCTAATGACAGTTGATCCTTTCTGGAAGCATGCCATAACTTTACACCTTCAGCACACAATGCACACAGGATCCAACACTGGATCTTTGTTGCTGGTGCCTCAGTTTCTAATTGAGAGAATAAATAATGCCAAATAATGCAAAGCAATAATTTTTCTTATGAAATTTTGATGTGCGGTAACTACTATAAATAGTATCGGGAGCAGACTCAGGAGAGAGTGGGGCGGAGCTGAGGCCTTGCTGCGGGTATAAAGCCCAGCCAGATGAGGAGCCACTCAATCGGGAGAGGAGTCAGGAGAGCGCGGGGGGGATAAGTGACGGGGTGGCGCGATTCACAAGGTGACGTCACAGTTAAAAAACCAGCAACAACAACAACAGTGGCCTGGCAGCCCCTGCCACTGCCATCCCAGCTGTGACCACACAGCCCGAGGCTGATGCCATCCCGCTGATCGCTTGCTCCCGGTTTCTGCGTGCGCGTTTTGGCTGCCGTCCCGACCCGAGCCTCCCCCTCCACTCTAAATGTCTCTCCTCCCACCCCCNTCTATCTGATACTCCCCCTCTGTCCTTCTCTCCCACCGCCCTCCCCGCCTTCACTCTCTCCTTGACCCCATCACCACTTCCCTCTGCTCCAGCCTGGGCATCCTCTGCCAGGCCCATCGTGGCTCCCGGCACCAGAGCAGCAACCCCAAGTGTCCAATCATTCACTCCCTCCCCTCAAACCACCTCCTTAAGGCAAATCCAACATCCCCCTCCCTCATACGTACCCTCCCCAACTCTCCACTCACACCACTCTCCACAACCATCTCTCCTATACATCCAAAAATCCTCCCCGCATCACTCTCTGCTCCCTCTCCTTCCTCCAGCAAACCCACCCGCATTTCCCTCCAAAATGTCTGTTCCCTCTCAAACAAAGCCTCCCTTGGTCTCACCTCCTACTCCTCTGGCTGCTTCCCCTCCTTCGAGCACCTTACCCTCTTCCACACCTCTCTCCCATTGAAAATCCTCCTAGTCTACCGCACCCCTAAGCCCCCCGGCTCCTTCCACACAGACATCTCTACTCTCTCTTCCCTGTCCCTCTGCTCTGAACACCTGCTTATAATGGGCGATTTCAATCTTCACCTAAACTCCCCTTGCACTACTTCTGCCGACTTCACTGCCCTCCTCTCCTCCCTAAACCTCACCCTTCACATAAATTCACCTACCCACAATCGTGGTCATGCCCTTGACCTTGTTATCACCCACGGCCTTAGCATCGTGGACAAGACCATCTCGGACTACTTCCTCATCTCCTTTTCCTCTCACATCCTTCTCTCCTCCACCAAGCCCTCAACCATCCTCCACTGCCCTTGGAAAAGGCTACCCCCTGAGACCCTCACAAAGACCCTAACATCATCAAACATCCTATCTCACTGGCCTTCCACCCGCGGAGATCCTGAAGCAGCCGTCCAGTTGCTCCATAATCGCCTCTCCTCCACCTTCAACTCCCTCATCCCCCTGAAATCTAGGATCATCTCCAAACCCACCCGATCCCCCTGAACAACAACCATCTCCGCCTCCAAAAAACCCAAACTCGGCTGCTCGAGCGCAGATGGCGGAAAACTGGCCTGACAGTTCACCACCAACTGTGGCTTGAGTATCTCCACAGCTACCGTCCCATTCTTTGACGGCTCTCTATCTGTGACCAGGGCTCCCTCTGTCTCCTTGTCCTCCTGGACCTCTCCGCCACATTCAACAGAGTTGATCACGCCATCCTCCTCCACTGCCTTTCCTCCGTCATCCACCTCAGTGGGACCGCACTCACCTGGTTCAAGTCCTACCTCACAAACCGCCAGCAGTACATCTGCACAAATGGCTTCTCCTCCCGCTCTCACCCGGTCACCTGTGGGGTATCCCAAGGATCCATCCTTGACCCCCTCCATTTTCTGATCTACATGCTCCCTCTTGGGGATGTCATCCACAGACATGGGGCACATTTCCACATGTATGCGGACGATACCCAACTCTATTTTTCCACCTCTCTTTGCGACCCCCAGTCCCCTGATGTTCTGTCAGCCTGCCTGTCAGATCTCAGGGGCTGGATAAACGCAAACTTCCTTCAACTGAATGTTGACAAGACGGAAGCCATACTCTTTGGCTCTCGTCAACGTCTAAAATCTCATGGTTCTCACCTCCTCCACCTACCCGACCTCCCTCTAAAACTCTCCGAACCCGTACGCAACCTAGGCGTCAGATTCGACCCCCAATTATTCTTCCTCCCCCACATCCAGTCCCTCACCAGCACCGCTTTCTTCCACCTCCGATGCATCGCCTGTCTCCACCAATACCTTACTCCGAAAGCCGCTGAAACTCTGGTCCATACCCTTGTCACCTCTCGGCTGGATTATTCAAACGCCCTCCTCGCCGGTTTCCCTTTCACTACCATCCATAAAATCCAGATTATTCAAAACTCTGCCACCCGTATTCTCACCCGCACCAAACTCCGCTCCCCGATCACCCCAGTCCTTGCCAGACTGCACTGGCTCCCTGTCCCAGAGAGGATTGATTTCAAGATCCTCACCCTTGTCTTCAAATCTCTCCACGCCTCCGCACCCCCTACCTCTGACATCCTCTCTCCTCAAAACAGTGCCCATTGCCTTTGTTCCTCCGGGTCTGGCCTCCTCCTTGTCCTCTGAGTCCTCCACTCCACCCTCGGTGGCCGTGTCTTCAGCCACTATGCCCCGAGGCTCTGGAACTCCCTTCACCTCGTCCCCTCTCGTCCCCGGGAAACCGGCGAGGAGGGCGTTTGAATAGTCCAGCCGAGAGGTGACAAAGGCATGGACCAAGGTTTCAGTGAGGTCAAGGAGGACGAGGAGGCAGAGGGAGCCCTGATCGCAGATGGACAGAATGTCATTTGTCACTTTGACCAGGGCTGTTTCTGTGCTGTGGGCTAATTTAACACTTGGGTATTCTGACAGAGATCAAATCACTTTTTGTTTTTCATAGAACTTTACCCAGTCAAATATTGAACTGTTTGAGAGAACAGATTTCAAAGGAAAGAAAATTGAACTGCATTCGGAAGCATTGAATCTGGCCTTGTTTGGATACAACACTCACATCTTCTCTGTGCAAGTAAATGGCGGCACGTAAGTAAAATGCTCTCCTGCCCTAAAGCTTTTTTTCATTCTTGGAAAGGTCTTGACAAGATCTGTCTTATGTTGGCAGGCATAAGTAGTAATTAGCGTGTTCATTGTAGCTGGCAAAGCCATATCATGAACATCTCCACGTTTTGTTTTAATTTGATTCCTATACTTCTTAAAACATTCAGTAACTATATTTTCTATAATTTGTTTTTACATCTTCCACATAGTGCAGCCTGGTATTATGTTTTAACTATGTAATACAGTGGACACGATTAACACAAAAGCTGTGTAGTTGTGGCGGCTTTAGAATCATGCACTAAGAGAGGTGGTCCTAGTTTCCTGGCCAACAATTCTACACATAATATTGATCATTCACTTCACAGTTGTTTGTGGGACATTGCTCTGTGGAAATTTTGTTCAGTTGTGTAATTTTTTTTCATTTATGAAAAACAGTTGGATTGCTTACGAATTCAGTAACTATAGAGGATGTCAGATTTTGCTACAACCCGGTGATATACCCAACTGGCATGAATTCACAGGATGGCACAGAATTGGTTCTGTGCGCCCCCTGATTCAGGTACGTTTATGGTAGATGTTTTATGAATACAATCTCTGACTTGATATGCAACATTTTGAATATTTTAGTAAATTACATTGGAATTACTAATAAATCAAAATTAAAGGCAATGGTATGAAGGGGGAGAGTATTCATGTATATATTTAAGTAAATGTACAGTGTGTATATATACTTGGGCACTTGTACCTGTGTATAACCATTCCATAGTATAGAGCACTGGAGCTTGTTACTACACCTTCATGTTGCCCTATGATTTTGCCAGCATTTCCAAAAGGGAATTACGTAGCTATTTGGCAAAGAACTCATTGAGGGTTATATGAGAGAGCGGCACAGGATTTTTAAAAAAAACTTTGGGACCAGCCAAATAGTTTTTTTTCCCAATCCTGTACACTCTTTTGTTCCCATCTTTGACTTATAAAGAGCATCAAAATGTTGGTTTAAAAAAATTATCTTTGTCATTTGGCTGGAAGCTGAAGTGTGTGGGAGGGTAGGGGAAGAGAGGGGGAAGTTCAGTACATTCTTATGACAGTTCTATAAGATTGTATTATCTTGAGAAGTTAGTCTCCTTTGCATCCAGATAAGTGATAGGTTGTCAGGCTAATCACTGAATAAATACCCAATGCTGTCTGAGGAACAATTTGAAGAGAAGTTATACCATAGCTAGTACTTGATTTTAGGGGAGTATTTTAAACAACAAAATCACTTTACCCCAAACCAAGTTTGGACAGCCTTAATCAACCCAGGAGAGCCCAGAGTGTTTTGAAGTTCAGGTATCCCAGTCAAGAGTTTAATGTTATAGGATTTAGCTGTAGGAGTGCCTGTTTGTTTTCAGCAGTTTGTCAAAGAAAAGTTTTGTTTTCTTTCCCATTCCCTCATATAAAAGAAAAATAAAGCCTTCAGAAGATAAATGTAGATTTGTGTCTCTTTTAATATTCCTAATATAGTTATGGAGTTATCTAATATCACTTTGCCATTAAGTTATTATCGATTTGTATATGTTTAGCTATGGCCCACTGATCGGCCCAAGATCAATACTTTTGAAAGTATCAAATTACTGTGTGGAGCACAAGCCAGCTCTTTACGAAAGGGGGTGGCATGGTGGGGAGAAAGTAAAGCAGTAACTTAGCAAATATTCCTGATCTTATTTGAAAGAACAAGTTCAAGTTTTTTTCAAAAAATCCATGTCATTTAAAAAATGGTGAAAACCATTTTGTGGTATTTACCCACATTCTCTTCTGTTGGCAGAAATTAGTGTACTTTAGGATACGGAATCGAAGTACGGGAGCATTAATGACATTCACTGGAGAACTGAATGATCTGAAGCTGGTGCGAGTGCAGGCTTTGGAACCCACGGGGTTGGATGATCAGATTTGGTCTTACCAGGATGGAGTCATCAAAAACAAGGTGCTCGCCAAGGCTTTCTCAGCCATGCTCATTCCTGTTTTTTTCACCAATTATAAATTTTATAAACTGCAACATACACATCACTGAATGTAAATATTACATATAGGGATACTCAGCCATCTACTGTATAAAATAATTGTGCTATATCTGTGTGAAATTTCTACAGTCCAGGTCTGTAAATAGAACTGGTTGCACAAAAGTCTTGAACCTACCCAGTGATTATCAATGTTTACAGATTAGCAAAAGGACCTGGCAAAATAGTTCTGAAACAACCATGCAATTTAAATTTAGTTCTGCTAATACTCGTATCTTCCCTATAAAACTGGTCATTCAAGACATTGCTGTGCCCAACTTTGCTATCAAGTTGCCTATCAATACACAAACACAAAGTTTCTCTGTTCTGCAACTCAAAAAAAACTGTAACCATAAAACGTGTATCAAATTATCTAAAACATGTATCAACATTTTGTAGTTCCTGTTATGTGGAACATTTTTAGAATTGGATTGGTTTATACAATATTTTTATTCTAACCTTCTCTTTCCCCTCTCCATCCCCCAACCCCCAATTCCACAGTTAGCTGAAGACTGCTGCTTGGATGTAGTAGGAAGTCTGATCACTACAGGTTCAAGACTGGGAGTTTCAGTGCTGCAGAATAAAGATGTTCATTTATGGCGTTTCCTTCCCAATGGAACCATATTCAGTGAGCTAAGGTCTCACCTAGCAATTGACATAAAAGGTAAGTAGCCAAACCACCATATGGGAGTCTCCAGTGCAATGCAACCAGGCCCTTCTATGGGCTAATTAATGAACATTTTATTTTGCAAATGGTGTAATTGGGCCCTGGACAGATTATGGTTTGTAAATTGATCAGAATTTGCAGCAGATAGTTTGGAGAAGGTTGTGACTTTGTTCAGCTGGGTGAAGCATTTTGAGAAGCTCTCTAATGTGAAAGGTCTTTAAAGATGTAAATTGTTGTTGTCGCTACTTAATTTATTGTAGGAAATTGCTGAAATTATATTTTTTTAAAAAAAGGATTGTTAAAAATCCCTTGTTACGGCAAATGCTTTATGATATAGTACAATTTACATTTATACAGCGCTTTTCACATCATGAGAATATCTAAAAGTGCTGAACACGGCTTCAAAGCCCTCTACAGCCTTGCTCTTCCCTACCTCTAAGACCTGCTAACTCCACATCGACCTGACCGCTCCCTTCGCTCAGCAGGCTTGGCCCATGTCTCCTGCCCGGCCCACCCCTGCTGATCCCAACCCCCAGCTTGGGTCCAAGTCCTTGACTGTCCAACAACTTGGGACGTCTTCCTGACGTAAAAGATACTATACAAATGTAATTTGTTGTTGTTGTTGAATGGGCATCCGAGCTGGAGAATAAGAGCTGAGGGGAGTAGAGAAAGGTGAACGAAAGTGTTGTCAAGAGCACTTGGATGTAGTAGGAAATCTGATCACTACAGGTTCAAGGCTGGGCATTTCAGTGCATCTTTAAAGATGTTCATTTATGGCGTTTCTTTCCCGATGGAACCATATTCAGTGAGCTAAGGTCTCACCTAGCAATTGATATAAAAGGTAAGTAGCTAAACATGCCTTTAATGAGGGGAGGGAGAGAGTGAGACAGAGGGACTCCCAACACAGGGTTCCAGACAACGGGGACAGACTGGCCAAAATCATGCCTTCCAATGGATAGGACGGGGATATGAAACAGAGATAGAGATATGAAACATAGAGATAGCATGGAGTTTGGAGGGAGTTGAAATGAGAATGAGAATTTTGTAACTCAAATCGGCTTGGGGAACTGGGAGCCTGTGGAGCCAAGCAAGGAGGGAGGTTAAATTATTCAGGTGATGTGTTGTTGGGGAGGAACAGACTCTCAGCACATTTTGTGAAAGGATCTAGCAGCTGCTGTTGCCAGAGTATTGTCTCATCAGCAAATAATGTCCAATTATGCCCCAAGCATGCATTTACTGGTTTATTTTATCTGTATTGTGCTTGCTAACCAGACACATCAGGCTGGCTCAGTTGGTAGCACTCTTATAATAATAATTATTAATCCCTATAGTTTACGCTGACACCTTAATACAGAGCTGGCGATGAGAAAAATTACAATGTGAAAAATAAGGATTTAAAGAAAATCAGGAAATATATTGTTTTATAAATTGAATTTTTTGGGGGGGTCATCCAGGTGTCTGACAAATTCAGAAACCCATCACCATGCTTAAGAGTATACAAAGCAAGAATTTCATGCATCCCACATACACATGGAAATCCCAGAGACAGATTGGAATGGAATGTGCACTCTCTCCCTGGAGGGATGCATCCTGCTCACCTAATTCTGTAAAGTATTAGGCACAAGCTGGCAAGAGCCAAGGCTTAGGGACCCCAGGGTGTGTGTTGGGGTCTAACCAGCTAAAACTGCATAGCTTGCCATTGATATTGCTGTCTGGCAAGCTTTCCTGGTGCTTGACCAGCTAGGACTTAATTTAGCCTTTTGTTTGCCTGTGTGCGTATTATAAATTCCAGCTTTCCTGATAATTTTGAAGCTAATAATGTGCTGCTCAACAGAACATTGTGCAAAAACAAATCTGTAGACTTAGGTATGAAGAGAAAGGCTCTTTCTTGCCTGAACATTGTTCACATATTTTGTGTGTTTGTACAGGCATCGTTTCCTCCATCCTTGTACTGTGAGTCATTAGAAAAAGTTACCACATTTCAAATTTCAGGAATGTGGAGAAAGCTTTAGGATATAGATTATTTTTTCTGCCATGTAGATAGATCCTCTATTCAACTGGACAGATTATTTTTCGCCAAATCAATGGTTTAGTTTGTCGCATTCTTATTCAATACCCCAACGCAATCAATTCAAAGTTTTTTTTAAAAAAAGAACAATTAGGGTCACATAATGGAGGGCCAGACTGTGTGCCTATAAACCAGCTCTCAGATAGCCTGGATAAAATATTCTTCAGGAACTTTATATTAAAAAATGTATACCCTAAGTGCTTTAATATTCCAAAGTTTTATGGAAAAGGCCGTATCAATATGTGCTACGGTTTTTAGGTTTGATGGTTAGTTTGGAGTCCAGCTTTGCAGACTTCACCTTTTCCTCAATTTATTAATAATAATAAAAAATAACAATAATCCTGATTTGATATAGCACCTTATCACGTTGTTGACACATCTCAAAGCGCTTCACAGGATGTAAAGTGGAATAACTGTGTATTTTGTGATAGCAATTGTATTTTCTTTCAGGTGGTCAGCATTATGATCAAAATCAAACCATTCTTAACAACTTTGATGAACTCCGGCCAACGCAGAGATGGGACCTGGAAGTCGTGTGATTCTTCTCATACAGATTTGGAAAGACTTGTGGCACTTTCTCAACTTCATGAGAAATCGGTCTACCTTCACTGTCAGGGTTGTACTTCATGAAGCAAACTTTGTGACCCATTTTCAGGACTCATGGTGACTGGAATTCATAGTGAAAGGGTAAATTAAATTGCCTCCTTTATTATGTGCCTGGGCTCTAATTAGCTGCTCTTTTGTGTCTAATTCTGATTTAGTATCAACCTTTTAAGTTAACTTCATGTGTTGGTCTTGGGTTTACCTGCTGTAACTTCAGCTACCAAATGTTAAACTTTGTCTGTTACCACAGGATTTATTTTAAAGTTTTAGAACTGATTATAAAACTCTAATAATAGATTACAGTGACTTTGACATCTTCTGTGAACAATATAGTGTTCTCCATTACCCAGTCAGCCTTACTTACCCCAGTGCCATCAGTGTACACTTTGGATTACTGGAGATAGAATCATGGAACCATCACAGCTGTGCTACTCTGAGAGAGCATTCAGTCCCATTTACCTGTTTTTCCCTATTACTCATTTCCCACATTTACTGTCTTAGTCATCTATTTAGCTCTCTCTTGAAAGGTAATTATGGATCCTACCTTAACCATCCTCTGTGTAAAACAAAAATCCTCTCTGTTTGTAATTATCAGGCCTTCCTGACTCGCATTCCAATGGAAAACAGTCTTATCAAAAATCCTTCATAATTTTAAAGACTTTGTTCCATCTTGTCCCTCCATTTGCTGCTCAGGTGTGCCTCTTACAAATTAATTTCAATGGGGGTTGAAATAACAGCTGTTTTATAAAACTGTCGATAGGACACTAATATTCAGAACTATGAATAATTTTGGAATTCAAAGCTTGTTACAATTTTTGATAATTTATCTGTTCCAACAGTACCCTGTTATAGAATCTAGTTTTGGGAGACGGGAGATATATTAATGATTTTAAATAGCTCAAGTTGTGACATGTGCTATCCTAACATAGTATCCAGTCGTGCTAAAGTTAGATGCTTAGGAATCGCAAAGCAAATCCACTAATTTTACAAAAAATATTTCCCTATTCAAAACGGATAAAGAGCATGGCAGTAGTCTGTCAGGGGAAACAATCTAAGACCTTCAATATGTAAATTTGGAGCAAATAGCTGTGTGCATTTTAAGAAAATAAAATATCTTTTATTAAAATGGAGAAATTGATATGTATCCTTGGTTTAGACTTTTCAAGACCTTCATGTATTTCAGCGTTTCAAATTCTCACAGGATTTACTTACTGTTTGTTTTGTTAGCCTGTTTCAGACCTGTGCACAGTAATGGCAGTCTTTGCTTGTACAGTATGTTGCATATGTCACTCAATCCTAACACATTTTCAAACCTTTATAAATATTGACAAACATTGTGTGAACTGCCTGGCCTGCTGCTCAACTAACTGATGACTAAGAGCATTCTGTGTCTTGGTATGCTGTATTGCAAAAATCCGTGTAGCAGGGTCCGAGACACATTACTGGCAGGCCCAGGAAGGTGTTTGTGGTGGGGGGGAAGAAAGAAGGAAAAGAAGAAAAAGTGATGATTGTACTGCACACAGTTCTAACATTTTAGCTACACGTTTCTGTACAATTTTAATTTGTCATTTATCGTGAAAAATGTACATTTCTAATGTCTGCCGTGAATTTGCTTGCCTTTGGGGTTAAGGGGATAAGTAACCAGTTTGTGAAATGTCCTATTATTATAGTTTGCTTAAGTTTGCACAGCCTTTGCCTTTTCACTAGCTCCCTTTTTATGTTAGCTCCTGATTCTTTGCTTTTATCAGCTGATATTTGCGCCCAGTGGAGAAATAGCTTTAGTGAAAGTGTGAACTACAGGACTGATTTTCTTGAAGCTTTTGTGTATCCGATTGAGATGGACAACTTTTTTTATTAATTTACGAAAGAACCAATGTGCTGACAGTTTTCTAATTTTCAAGGCTTGCACTGCAACATGTAACATGTTTATCAAATAAAATGTACAACATCAGAGTTATCCTTTTGGAACAAACATTTTGATGATTGTTACAGTAATTGAGACTGCTGGCTTGAAGTGAGTTTAATATAATGGTCTGTACAGGTTACAATCATTTCCCACTTCCAATACCGTCAATTACAATCTTCCCTCGTGCATGACCCCCTTCCAGTTTTTGAAAAGCCTCTGGAACTTCAGAGAAGGAGAACACCTGATCAACAACTGGACGGATCTAAAGAAGAGAAAGTGAGAGTCAGACTAGCTCAGTTGGTAGCACTTTTACCTCTTGATTCATACATTAGGTGATTGATTGGCTCCCGTCAGCGCCTCCTCACCTCAGGCACTGACAGCATCACTATCCATGGTGCACACTCCACCTTGCTAAGCCAGTCCGGAATCTTGGGGTCTTGTTTGATCCTCAACTATCCTTTCTACCCCACATCTGAGCCATGACCCACTCTGCCTTCCCCCACCTCTACAATGTCGCCCAGCTCTGACACTGTCTCACACCGCAGGCCGCCAAAACCCTCATACACACCTTCATTACATCGAGGCTCGACTATGCAAACTCACTATTTGTTGGCCTCCCCAACTCCTCCCTCGACAGGCTTCAGAACATCCAGAACTCTGCCGTCCGTGTCCTCTCCCGCACCAGGCTCTGTGACCCTATCACCCCCATCCTTGCCCGACTCCACTGGCTTCCCATCACACAGAGGATACAGTTCAAGATCCTGGTCTCACCTTCAAAGCCCTCCATTGTCTTGCTCCCCTCTACCTCTCCGACCTCCTAACCCCCTACTACTCTGTTTGCTCACTCCGCTCAGTGGGCTCCGGCCTGCTTCACGTCCCCCGTCTCGCTCGCCCCACTATAATCCCCCAAATAAAACTGGTGGTTCAGGCATGGATCGTGTAAGAAATTGCTGTGCGCAAATTAGCTCACACCATCATTCCACTTCCAATACATTGTGTGAAGTGCTTTGGGATATGCTCCTGGCATGAAATGTAAGGATTATTATCCCTCATTTAATTAGCAATTGAAATAAATTAAGATATGGATTAATTGTCCATTACATATTTTGATTTAGAAAATATAGAAATTCCAATTGGAACAAACAGCTAATGTAGTGATCACTTAATAGAGGCAGAGGGTCTGTACAATACTCACACTGAAACAAAGGCTTGGATACAAACAACAGGCACGTGGTGCAACTGCACAACCTCACAAGCGCCAAAACTATATATTTAGAAGTCTAAAACAGCATTGACTATTATCTGCTGTACGCTCACCTCTGATCACCAAAGATAATGTGCCTTTGGCCCAGTTTTGAAGATAATGTCAGTGATAGGAAGGGCAACTGCTATGCAAACAATAACGTTAAAACAAGTGACATTTTGATATTTGTAATTAACCTTTTTTTTGGTTACATGTTCAGTTGCATGGTGAAGCCCTCTGCAGTTCAGGAAGGAATTGCAGCTGCCATCATAGAACTGCTGATCTCATTGTGTTTGGGTTACATCAACTTGAAATGAATACCATGGTTCCCAACCATATCCAATCCCATGTCAACCAAATTCCATAAGAATGTTGGTTAGATCCAGACTCTTCCTTCACCTATCTCTTCAGTTTCAACTATTAATACTTTTATGATTAGAATTAACATTTTCTCAACTGTATCCCCTTCTTAAACCAATTTGAAGTAAGCAACATGGCACAACAACAACTCACATTTATATAGCATCCTTCATGTAGGATAGCAGCTCGGACATTGTTGGCGTTGGACAAAGGTTAGGGTGGACTATAGGCCTGGGGAAAGGTTAGAGGGGACTATAGGTCCGGGTAAAGGTAGGTTTTAACTAGGATTTAAAGGCAGATGGAGTGTGCCAGGAGATAGGGGCATATTAAACAAAGGATCAAGCACCAATGGTGGCACGGGGATGTACAGCAGGCCTCTGTTAGTTGATCAGAGAGCGTGAGCAGAGGAGTAGGGTCCCCAATACTATGAACAGACACTGATTCCATGGAAAAGATCAGTTCTGGTTATCACAATATAAGTGGGCTGCTCAGGCCAGTGCAAAGGCACAATCCATAGTAGGTTTAAATAGGGAAGTAGACAGGTATGTACAGGAAAGTTAGAGGCTTGAAAGGTATGGAGATAAGGCGGGGCAGTAGGATTAAATGAACACCTTGATCTGAGAGCCTGTGAAGACTCGATGGTTGAATGGCCTTGTTCCGTGCAGTAGATTTCTATAAGGAGAACAATATGCATAATCCACAGTTTGGAATGAAGACCAACATTAAAAACTAGATAAACTTGGGCTTTCCAGTCTCAAAACGAGATGTTGCAGAGGGAACCTTACCGTCTAGAGGTACATTAGAATTAGATCTTAGAGTTAGATATAATATCATACAGAACTTTTTAAATAATGTTTTAATAAATTTCTTTGTCTTTTCACAAAAATCCTAAACTATCCCCAACAAAGCTTAAAGGCAGAATCACTCAATGAAACAATGTCCAAATCTCCAAGTGTAATGATAAAATCCAATGAAATGGGAACTCTGTGTATGGATAGGATCAGCTGTGACATTTCCCCCGTTCTCTCTGGTTAAATCATCCTGTTAACTCATGTATTACACAATGCACAATAAAGCAATTCAGTGTTCAGTCTAGAAGAAAATAAATGGTAAAAATGTGGAGGTTTTTTTCTGCTAGTTTCTTGACTCAACAGAGTGCGGAGGCTGGAAAGAGAGAGAAACCGTCTGTGTGGTACTTGAGCAAAGAGCCAAATGACCAAACACAGACGTGCAATTAATTAGCACTTATATAAAGCAGGTGATGTACACGTGGCAAACTTCAAAGTTGCTGAAATTAGGCATATTTGAAACTCGAGCAGCAATACGAAGAACACATTATTTTGGATTGAAACAGCAGACAATCAAGCTACAGGGCTTAAACTGTGCTCAAGAGACTAAGTCAACTGGAAAACTGCTGGTCTGAAAGTTATCCATCCAGAGGCAAATGTGCCATATGACTAGTGATGATCGCTTTTTTTCTGAAACACTAAATGACAACTCCAGTCATTCAGCTTCAGTCACCATGAACAGCTGAATGAGACCCAATCCCTCTGCCGATGATTTCGCCACTCAGCTGGGCAACACTTCAATTTCTATGTTGAATGAGAACTGTGCTATCATCAACTAGCATGCACAATACGCACAAAACACACCGAAAGCTTGTGTGTTCACAACAATGAGGGGGAATCAAAGTTGCCAACCACAAGGTCTCTCTATCACAGTTTTCCTACAAAGAAACCCACAGAACTGTCAAACTGATCTGCTCCCTCCCACATGGGCTGGAGAAGGGCATTGGTGTCCGTGTTGAGTGTGATATTTTGTTTGCCATCCTTAATGTTTAGGTTTTGCAACATGAAGCAAAAATGTCATGTTGGTGAGAAGTTGGGAAAGAATAAACTATATTTTTAAAAAGATTCTCCCCCCACTCCCATGGCACAATCAATAAATGTAGTCGGTAAACTGAACCATTGTTACTATGCTTTGAGAGAGCCATCCATTCAATACACTTTACAAGCCCTTTTCCCCCATAAACCTTCAGATTATTCCTCTTCAGATATCTATCCAGTTCCCTCTTGAAAGTTAATATGAATTTGGTTTCAGTCATCCTATCTGGCAGGGCATTCCCCATCCTCCCCACTTGCAACCCTGTCATTAAAGCTGTAATCCATAACAAGCTATATGCTCTGTTTAATGGAATTGCAAAATGCCTGGGGGAGGCCGAGAAAAAAATTCTGGCAGTCAAGATTTGTGTAAGAAATAAATGTTATCCAGGAAAGTGGGAGGGGGAAAACAGTGAACTTTCAATGACATCCCTGGATGTGACCAATGTGACTGCAGAGACCTAAGATGCCATATAGAATGGTCTTAATATTTAAGAATATGTAGAATTTGAGGAAAAAAGAGTTTAATTCATTTCATTTTGAAGCTGCTTCCCAAACCGAACATTTGGAGAAGGCGGTCCTGGTCAAAGGGAGGAAAGATAGCTGGAGGTCGAACCGGATGCCTAGATTGCGCACTGGTTCAGTGAGTCTGAGGGAGAACCCAGGGAGTTTGAGGAGTTCAGATCCGCAGGAGTGAAGACGTTGACAGTATGGCTTCCATCTTGTCCACATTCAGGTGCAGGAAGTTTGGACTCACCAAGGCTCTAATGTCTGCCAGACAAGCTGACAGAAAGAACATCAGTGGACCTGGAGTTGTAACTGGAGGAGGCAAAGTAGATTTGTGTGTCATCCGCATTCATGGGGAAGTTTACCCCATGTCTGCGGATGACATCACCTAGAGAGAGAGGACCAAGGATGGAGCCCTGGGGTACCCCAGAGGTGACCGGGAGGGTGCGGGAAGAGAAAAGGAACAAGAAAAATAACTTGTATTGTGAGATGCTGAAAAGTAATACTCCCTCTCGTCATGCAAAGAAAGCACCAGTAAATACACAGGAAAACAGCACCATCTATTGGTACAATCTGTTAAACAAGCCAGGTGCATCAAGCTTCAGCGGAACATTGTTTCACAAGTCAAACATCCTCTTGGACAATTTTTTTAGTCAGACGAGTGGGTGATGGAAACGCATCAACGTGCTTACAAATCAGTTCCACATACACATGCCACCTACAAATGGAAATTCCCCTTAATCCAGAATAAAGTATACGTTCTACTTAATTCCTAATTATTTAAACAGAGCAGTCACACCTATGAACCTTTCAGTAGAGATCACTGGATCATACCTAGGCACTTTCAAGACCAAAACTATCACTGATTCTCGAGTTAAGAGCCAGAACTACCTTCTCTACTTCAATCTAGTTACAAGTAAAACTGTGGTGAGGCTTGAGTCATTAGGGGACCTTAGAACTTTGAAGCTTAGATGGATTGGCAATTACATATAGGGAGGACACCAGCTTCATAGCGTTGTCTCTTACTGCACTGCCTGAAATTTTTCACTTCTGATCCTCCATGCTCCCTGCTGGGAGGACATAATCAGTGCAAGAAGTGAACCAACTTTATAATAGCACGTTATTAACACAGAACATTAATAAATTGTTAGAGAGCTGGTTCTCTTATTGAGATGAAGCTGGGCCCTTCAAACAGTTTCCTGTGCTGTGCACCCATATCACACTGATAGCGAGTTCAGTGCAATACACTGACGCAGAGGCTGCAGAGCACTGCAACAAAGCACAATCAAATGTACTGATATTGCAAGGCCAGCAGCTTTCTGCACACCTGCACTTTGGTGAGACACCTCGACTACGTGATAAGGCACTTTATCAAAGGATTATTTATATACAGCGTCCAGGCCAACCTGGAAGTCGACCATTTTTAGCACAGAAAGCGGCTTTCAGTCATGTTGTCTGTAACGCCCTCAATCATGTGGCATGACAATGTGAAATGCTGACTAGTGATTATGTAGGGATTTTATGGACCTCAACACCCAAGTTGTAACAGAGCTATTGTCCAGATTAAAATCAGAGCTGAGGCAGTTAAATTTGAGATCTGAAAACATTTCTTCACACTGATGATCACAAGTTATATGCAAGACACAGACTGCAGATCAAATCAACTGGCATATTTAAAAGGGAGATAGACAGGCACTTGGAAAGTAAAGGCCACGGAGAAAAACAATTTATTGAAAAAAATTTGAAGAGAAAATGACTGGTGAGAATCTTTAAAAATACTGCAGCACAAGCCTCACTTCAGGAGAGAGTGGAACGTAGCCTCAAACCATGGGAGTGCACCCACAGTCAGTGAAAAACACAACCATAGAATTACACAGCACAGAAGGAGGCCATTCGGCCCATCATGTCTGTGCCGGCATAAATAAGAGTTACAGATAGCTTGGTAACAGAAGGTCAGTGACACAAGGGAATGTGGCATCTATTGCCTTTGGCTGCACAGTTGGATCCCGCTTTCTGGTTAGGGGTATGTGAGAGGCAGTTCCACACGAGGGAGGATGGGACATTTAGACTCTCCTGGGCAAACCCAGCATTCATGAACATAAATACTCCACTTCTCTCCTCTCCATTACGTCTTCAAAACCATTGTCGTTTATTTATACATTTGTCAGGAGGATAAGTTTAAAAAACGATTCAGCAAATATCAGAGACTAAAAGTTAATGTATGAGCACACATGCACAGGTCATGGTTTACAATCATGGTTGTACTTTGAGGGATATGGATGAAAAGCCAGCAGATTTTAAATGAACCAATTGATATTTAGAATGGGATTTGTGGACCGTGAAACTGTACTCTTAATAAAAGAAGCACGCTTTCCTGTGTTAATAAACTACCTGCCTTTTTAAACTTATGTTTTTCCCACAAATTTCTTCTCTCCCCCTCGTTTCTGAAAATTGTCCTCATTTGCCTGGCTCAGTTGGTAGCACTCGAGTCAGAAGGTTGTAGTTTCAAGCCCAATGTCAGGGCTATGAACTCACAGTCTAGGCCAACCTAATGCATTGATGGAGAAGTGCTGCATTGGTTGAAATTCTATTCAACAGAAGAGACATTAAACAGAGGTCACGTCTGCCTGTCCAGGTGGACGTTAAAGATCCCATGGCACAATTTGAAAAGAGAAGAGTTTTGCCTGGCCAAGAATCCCCTAGATATATAAATTGGCTCAACAGGTGCAGTTTTTAGGTAAAACCATTTGAATGACGTTCTCCCACAGCATTTTGAAACCCTACATATCTCTTTTGAAGGCTGAAAAGCTCTAGTATGTTGAGTCGTTCCTCACAGATTAATACTAACATTGGGGATGAGCCTTGTTGCTCTCTTTGCCACTGCCTTTTGAGCCTTTATGTCCCAGCAGCCAAATCTGTACTTGATTCTCTAGACCTATCTTTATAGATACTTGTACATGTTTTTGTATTATTGTGACCCAAGAATCAATTGGTTTTTTTTGCGGGTATATTCAGCAGTTCTCAGCATGGCCATTAGATGGGGCAAGTTACTTTAGGGAAACCAACTCCTGACAAGGGCATTCCACTCACCAGTAGCCCTGGTGTCTGTCTGACCCAACCAAGGTCAAAATGTGTCCCGGGGGCAAAGCTTTATTCTTGGCTCATGGGGAGGATATGTGTGTGTGTGAGGGGGGGGGGGGGGGGTTAGGCTTTATTGGAGGAGAATGGTGGTAGCCAAAAATAAAATATATAACTAAACAACTCTGCAAAGCAGGTATGTCATTTTCACGTCCAATTACCCAGACAGCTGAGTCAACAAATCAGCATTGTGTTTCAAATCTCCTGTTGTTAATCTAGCTCTTATTAATCACTGTGCTGACTCATGGAAGTGTTTGTAATGTTCTGTTTCAACTAAGTAAACAAGCTGAATCCAGGGACCAACATTTTCAATTCCCAACTGATTCAGAAGTGTAATCAAAACAAAAAGAGAATTACTCAAACACGAGCTCTCCAGTTTTCAACATTCCCCCCACCCCTGATGATTTCATCCTCACAAAGTTTATGTGTGGGGTCTCAGTGCTTTTTTAAAAATATAACAACTGCTGAAGGGTTATGTGTACACATCAGTCCTGTGCAACTTTTTTCATTGCTCATTCTACAAATACATACTCACACAGACACAGAGTTACATACACACACAAACAGCTATTCACTTATTAGGATCCAATCAGACTGTCGCTCATCCCCTCCTCTGCCCAAAGTCTGTCACCATCGGCCCCCACAGAGTGTTGAGATTACATCCCCACCCACCTCCCCCAGACTGTCTTCTCTTCAGCAAAAGTGGTAGCCTCAAACTCATTACATTTTCCCACCATGGCTTCACAAAGAAACTTTCAGCTCCATCTCCTTTTATGCACAACTTTGCAGAGGTTTCTCTTTCCAGAGGTCCCATCCAACAAGAATTCCCACTATTATTCAGATCAACTTGACAAAGAATACTCCATCCACACAAGAATAATGTGATTTGTTCAAGTGGCTATTCACCTTTGTGAGTCTGGACAGTGACTGAGTTAGGGTATCACGGTAGAGTATAATCACAGTGTGATGTGTACTATCTCAGCATCATCTGTGCTTTAAGGAGCATGTACAAGGAATTTAAGAGTGGTCATTTCAAATAACACTACTCTTGAGTTCAGCACGGAAAATCAGATCAAGTGAGTGAAGCAAAAATCAAATTCTGTGAAAAATGTGTCTGCTTGGAACTACATCTCTGGTTTGTTTCCGTGAAGTCAGATTTCAGTCAGAGGAGGCTCCTGCTCCTGGCAGGCAATTTGCGCTTGAGTGAAGTTCCAGCAGATTGGCCCAACACACATCCAGGTACCTGCAGTGCCCGCTATTTGTTAATCAATCTGCAAATCTCCAGACTGGACTTGAGGTTCACAAATTGATTAACAATTGACCCCACTCCCAGCACACTCTTAGCCACATTATAGTAAATACCGTGAAATGCTGGCTCTCTCACAATGGGAAGCGTTCAGACCTTGGCTCAATTCCCAGTCTCTCTGCAGCACTGTGCAGTAGAAACTCATTCTGCATTGACAACTTTTCAGAACATCTTTCCGATAAGTTTCCAAACTGAGGTTGTCTGTTTCCTCAGGTGGACGTTAAATGACACCATAGCACTTCTCGAAAAGTTCAAGGAAGTTTCTCCCGGTATCCTGGCTAACTACCCTCCAAAATGTTTGTGGGTCATTACCGTGTGCTATGTTGGCCTATAAAAATACAATCACTACACTTTGCAGTATATTCTGTGAAGCATTTTGAAATGTTTTGACAGAGTGGTAGTCACTATATCAAATGCAACAATGATTATAATTATTAAACAGGAAATCCAAGAGATTTTTATATTTGTTGGAAGGAATGTAAGTGCAAAGCTGTCACAGGTCTGTGTTTAGCTTTGTAGATTCATAGATATTTATAATAATAATCTTTGCAGTTGATATAGCGCTTTTCACGTTTTCTAGACGTCTCAAAGCGCTTCACAGAATATGCTGTAAAGTGAATTATATTTGTGGGTGAAACCCACAGAAGGAGGCATTTGAATCTCCAACAGCTCACAGAACAAGGTGTTCAATCAATCCCACTGCTCTGCCTTAACATCATAACCCTTCAAGCCTCTATCCTACATATACCTCTCTACTTCCCTCTTGAAACCCACAATAGACTGTCTACCACCTCACTTGGCCGGACAATCCACACTCCAATTCTCTGAGTGAAATTATTTCTCTCCTTTCACTCTTCTTGTGACTGTCTTATAAGTACACCACTAATTACTTTCACAGCAGATTTAGAGGGCCTTCTTGCTGTGAAACTGCTCATTTGCAAGTTATTAGAACTTCGGAGCAGAACAGAAGTTTTTTTGTGTTTTTCTGTGGTCTGGAAAAATCCCATATTAAAACTCACTTTCTGCAGTGCAGTGTATGGGGTGCCGACAGCTCTCGGGTATTGTCTAAGTGACCATTCTTCATGTAGCCGGCCTGTACCACCAACCCTCACCAGATGTCCCACACATAATATTAATAATAAAAATAATTGTTGCATTTGATTTAGTGCCTTATCACATCTTCGAGACGTCTCAAAGCGCTTCATAGAATATACTGTAAAGTGAATTGACTGGATTTTTTTTAAAACACTACTTCAGTGAGTGAGTAATAAACTTATGGATCAGGCTCGCTAGAAAGACAGTGGAAGCAGAAAATGTTGCTTGTTTCAAGAACAAATTAGATAAGATTTCTGCCAGAAAATAATATTTCGGGTAACAGTATATAGTTTGGGACACGACATGTCAAGCGACTGCCAGGATGGTGGAAGGCGAACTACATGGACTTTGGTCTTCTTTTGCCTAGCAAATTCTTGTGTTCTTATGGATATTTTGCTGGCGAAACATGACAACCAATTGCGCACACCAGTGTCCCACATACAGCCGTGGATTGAGTGACCAAATTATTATTATTTTTTATTTTATTTATTTTTGATGGGATTATTACGCCCGGAATAGCAATCCGCCAATTGACTAACAACTGGATTCCTACTTAGTGCTAGGTAAACAGAGGCAAGAACATAGGAAACTTGCCTAAGGTTTCACCCTGCTTGGGAATCGAACCCGAGTCCTCTCACTTGCAAGGCGAGTGCTCTAACCAAAACCCTACAGGATTCCACAACATCCATCACAGGTCACTGAGTTAGTGATCAGGAGTGCAAATCCTGGTTATGGTTTTAACTCTCTCTAGTCCACAGGCAGTATTTGAGAATACTTGTTCACTTTATGGAGTTATTCTTCTCTCCTTGCTGGATAACACATGGTTACCTCTAATTAAGAATGAGGAAGCTACTCAGTTCCGACAAAGGGCCAAAACATCAACATTTCTTTACATTGCACACTTGCCTCAGAGCACAAGAAAAAACGTAGGTGGGCGCATTGCAGCCCATAGGAACACAACATCAGCGATAGGTCATCGAAACTATTTTGCCATTTTATAGATTATGACGCATCTTTTATTCCTGTTTCCTCACCTTTTCTCAGATTCCATAATACCGTTTCTTCCAAAACGTCCACATCCTTTTTAAACATCCCAATTGATTCTGCATCTACAGCATTCTGGGCAGTGTATTTCACATTTCTATGACCCTCTGTGTGAAGAAATATTTTCTGATCCACAGGACATGCAGACAGAACTAATGCGCTATACATTACTGAGAACAGCAGCTGATTTTAGTGCGAGGTGACTGACCTTGCCCTCATCTACAAGTGCCACTATCTCATCCAGCGATGGACCACTTGGTGCAAAAAAGCCCCAGCGATAATGCACACCGTTCCTCAGATGCTAAACGATAAAGAAAGGGAGAGAGAGTAAGGATTTAATATGATATGAAATGCTTATTTATTTTCATACAACGACCGAGAAAGTTGTTGAAATTAAATGTTAACAATCCTTGAATGATTCCATCTTTAACCCGAAGAATGATCAAAACATCAAACATCCACTTATCGCGACCAAAACTTCAACTAGGACACAAACAAGGTTTAAGTGTTACAGGTACCATTCCCAACACTGAGATTGGACAGTGCTATCAGTAAGGTAACAAAAACCTTGTCCCAGACTTGGGTCAGAATTAAAAATATTAAAATGAAATTAAATCAAAAGACATTCAACAATGGAAATCTAGTATTTACATTCGAGAAGAGAACCAAATTAGGTGGGTAGCTTCCTCATTATTTAACTGCTGGAATATACACCAGGTACAACCCTTGACTGGGCCTTAAAAACAATAAAATAATCTTTGTATTTGATATTGTGCCTTTCATGTCAGGAGGACTTCTCAAAGGATTAACGAGATTTACTGTAAAGTGTAGTGACTATTTTGAAGGCGAACGCGGCAGCCAATTTGTGCAAGGTAATGTCCCACAAACAGCCAGGAAATGAATGACTGGTTTTTAATTTGGGAATTGTTGACCAGGAAATGGGGAAAACTCCCTTTCATTATTCAGTAATGCCATGGGATCTTTATGGTTTTTAAAGTCTTGTCCGAAGGATGGAGATCTTTTTGGGGTGCCCCACAATGTTTTCTTAAAGTAACGGAAATACTAGATTTCCATTGTCTTTACCCCATATCTGTGCCATTTCACAAGAGAGTGGTTGTTAAATCTTCTGTTGGAATATAATGTAGCAACGTTTCAATCACAGGACTGTGGGGGCGCGGGGGGAGACTGGGAGAGAAGAGAAATTAATTTTTTCTTCAGAAGTGACTGCAAAGCCTGGAGGCACTACTCTATAAATAATCTGTATGCACCTTCAATGTGGAAAAATATATAAATCAATCGATCATCAAAGGTCTTTAGGTTGGTTGATAAATCGTGTGCTACTTTAGATTTCTACTTTAAAAAACAACGTCTCCTCACTAAATGTTAAACGGTGAAGGACAGAATGAAGAAAGGTTCAGTCTCAATGCAGCCAAAGGCACAAGTAAATATCACATGCTTCTCCTTCTAAATAAAACCTCATACATCTTGGGATCTTATTTATTAACATTCTAGCTTTCGCTTGTTGATCAAATGAAAACATTCATGCAATGGCACAAACCTCCCTTGTCCAATCTGAGGTCATTTGTTATCAGTGGTTAAAGATTCCGTGAGTGCAACACACTAAGCAACGATGGCCAAGATTAGCCTGAGGCAGTGCTGTCAGATGGAAAAGATGGCTGCTGGCTCTCCTCCTGAAGCTGTACTGTGCCCTCATGCTGGCTTTGTGGGTGTAAGCAAGTCTGAATGTTTTCATTCAAGTCAAGCTTTGCCACTCCGTTAAAGACCTAGGCCCGGCCAGATAGCACATTGCAGCTTCCACCTTTTTAAAATCCCTCAGACTTTTATACTTAACAAGAAAAATATATTACTTTACTTTTCAGCTCTTTGGAATTACTCAATCCCATGAACTCCAGAGAGAATCTAAGTTAGTACTTGTTGTTATGGTATTAAATTATTACGACAAGCAAAAGGTTTCTGAGGCATTTTATTACATTCCTTATCCTGGCCTGAACGTTCAGACGGTAGGCTGCGTAGTTCCAGCCTCCGGTACCTCACTATGGGGCCATCATTCATAAGAAAACCTAAATGCCAACAGACTATTTAATCGGGGGGTGGGGGGGAATTCTGACAGCCATACCCCTGTCATAAGTCCTCAAACCCTCACTTTCCTGTATGGATCACTGAATAGTCATTGGGAACTGGAACTTTGGCTAATTATTGTCTTCCCTATTGCAGAGCCCCCAAGGCCATTTGCAATCTCCTTACTCCAACTGGACAAGATGAGTTACCTCAGCACACACTCCGTTCTGGACTGAGGGACATTGTTCCGTTCCACATTGAACCTGGAACTGACCTGGCACAACAAGCAAATGGTTAATTCCCCATTTTGCTAATCAAGCTGAATTCTCTTAGTTGATTGTTAAACTCAGTGGCAATGGTGCGACATTGAGAGGGCAGTAAAAGTGCTGATGGTGACAACAGATTTAAAGGTGTATTGGCTCATGTAACTGACAGAGTGAACCTCATCCCCAGGCTGAATGCAGCCTGCGAACCAACAGTTGGACCACCTCTTTACACAAAGGAACCAGCGTGTGGAATTCAACTATATCATCCTCATGATGCTGTCACTTGATATAACGCCTTTCTCGTCATTGAGACCCTTTCCAGTAAAATCTTTTCTCAAAGCACTTCACAGGATTTTAATGTAATGTGGAGTGACTATGAAGTTGTAGGCAAACGCAGTAGCCCATTTGCGCAAAGCAATAACAAGATCTTCAGCTACTTGAATGATTTTACCTTTAACACTTTTGTGCCCACAGTCACCCCAGACCGAAGCATTCCATCAGGGACCCCCAGCCTGTCCATGTTGAGCATCAACGGAGTGATCAATGTAACGTACGTTGCTCCTGACCACGGCCTCAGCAAGCTCAAGGCCCACTTTTCTGTATCTCCGCCCACGTTATCTAAAATTAGGTCAAACCTGAAAGAAAAGGATGGATAAGTAGCCAAACCCAAACTGTCAAATACGCTGGTCAATTCCCACTGAAGAGACTGGAAGCTTTAGATATGTTCTAGGTAAGTAGAAGATCAGAGAATGAGTTAGCACTGGGAATTCATCACGCCATGAGGTATTGTGTGCAGACACTTGACCCTAGAGAAGGAGCGTCCCACCATGAGGCTTGCTGTAGAGAAAACAGATCACCTGCTCCTCTCAGGAGGTATGAGCTGTGCAGACAATGCACAGTAAAACAGGAACCTCCCCTCACTTGCCATATGAAGGAAAATGCACAGGTGGTTTCCAAGGGCACCTTTATCGGGAACGTTACTTAGGAACATTACTCAGTAACACTGGGTCAAAGAAATCCCTGGCTTTACGCTCATCTCCCAGACTTTAATATCATCAACTTAAATCAGCCAAAAATAGAGCTGATAATTTGGTTGCTTTAAGGAATTATGTTAAAGCTCAGGTGAGCAAAAAACTTTTTTTTGAGTAAATGCTACTCCACTGACTCTTTCAAAACTGAAAACTTACAGGTCCAAGGTCTTCAGTTGCTGCTCCACATGTGGAGTTTTATAGTCAATGGCGTGATCTGCGCCCAAATCCTTGACGAATGAGAAGGCATCCTGGGAGCAGGTGGTTGTTACATGGGCTCCCCAGGCTTTTGTGAGCTAAAGAAATGCAATAGCTTGAGGTTAGTAAAGATTCTTTGGGCTATTACTGCAGCACGTTATCCTGGTTACAAAAACATTGTAAGTCTGAGAATCAAACTATTCAGCATGAAGTACAGTGCCGGTAATTGATCAGAAATCAATTCAATACACTGAACACAAACACACACACACACAGTATAGGGTCACTTGCTGCCTAATCTCTACCAAACTGAGACCCCATCAACGTTTTACACAACAAAACCTGTGTTTTGTAAGAGACATCTTAAGAGGACTGGGTGGAGGAACACACGCATGGCATGATTTTGTTTTGTACAGAAAGACTCATCCCCTCAGTGCATTGCCTTGAACTTACTGCCCAAAATGAGTATACAGCAGTTTTTACCTGAATAGTAAAAGTGCCAACCCCTCCAGATCCACCAAGGATCAGAATCCTGGAATAAAGAAGTTAAAGTGCCCATTATTACAATATAGCAAATCAAATGCTGTACTTCCAAAAATTGAGTGTACCTCACTGATTAGCATTCCCTTCCGTCTCCTCACCCTGACCATTTCCCCCCTGCTCGGGTCCTCACCCAACTATCCAGCGCCTTGGGACGTCCTCCCGACGTGAAAGGCGCTCTATAAATGAAATCTTGTTGTTGTAGCATTTTAAAAATCTACATGTGTTAATAGATGCTCGGCACACATAGACAAATACAGGGTGTATTACTAAACATTTTAAGAAAATTTCCTTCAGTTAAAGAACACAATGACCTATATTGCCCTTCTTGCCCAAATTTACACCAAATTCGGAATATAAACTCTGGTATGGACTGGTTCGGCCGAGTGGACTGTTTATATTCTTTGTAAATTTAAGCCAATTAGCTACTCATCTCACAATTGTTCATGAACATTGCTGGCATAGATTAGCTGCAGTCTTTGCCTAAATAACAACATTCACTTTAATTTCTAATCAATTCTATTTTGTAACATTGTGAGATTATATGTGGTAACTGAGACATTTATTCTTATATGAAAGATGTGCATGAATATAAGTTATTATTATCATTTTTGTACAGCCCGAAGTTCTGACAATCAAGATAAAGAGCAAAGTGCTTCCTCAGTTTACAGTACATGTTTGTGTGATAGTCACACGTACACGCAGTTGGGTAAACAAACATTGTGCCAGCAGTGTCCTGACTATTCCAGTCTTTGCTCCAGGTGTCAGGAGGACAGGAAATAATAATCTTGCACTTGATAAAGCGCCTTAACACATTGTCAAAATGTCTCAAGGCACTTTACAGGATTTTTACTGTAAAGTGTAGTTACTGTGTATTTGTAGGCAAAATACTTGAATAATAATATTCCTTGCATTTGATATAGTGCTTTTCACGCCTTCTAGACGTCTCAAAGCGCTTCACAGAATTTGCTGTAAAGTGAATTGACTACATATTTGTGGGCGAAAAACGCGGCAGCCAATTGTGCACAGTAGTGTTCCACAAACAGTCGTGGATTGAAAATGACCAATTTATTATTGTTTTTGTTTTGGAGGGATTATTATTAGACGTGTGGAGTAAGGAAACTTGCCCAAGGTTTCGCCCTGCCTGGAATTGAACTCAGGTGTCTCTCTGTAGAATGTGTCTAAATGTAGAAATCTTAAAACTACATATTGCAGGTAAATGGCACACGCAATACCTTTTCCCTTTACAGTTGTCTTTCTTCAGTCCCGCAGTGTTCACCAGAGCTGACCATGCCGTCAGCGCCACATAGGGTAAAGCTGCAGCCTGGATGTGACTCAAACCTTTCGGCTTGTGCGATACCTTAAAACAAAACACATCTGGTGAATGGGGTGACTTGACATTCAATATTTTGCTTCTTTCTGTCCCTTTCAAAAATGTTCTTCTCCTACATTGTGCAGCATTAACTAGAAAAGGTGGCGGACAGTTGCCTAGATCCCTTTACCAATTCTGTAACCAGTCATTGGGAGGGACACAAAACAACCAGCCTGACTCACTCACCATTCACATTCTTCCTCCCCACCATGGCTGGGAGGGAGAAAGAATGTGAGAAGTAGGGGGTAGGAGCCCGTAGCCTCTACTTATCACTTTCTCCAATGGACATGGAATGGCCTAGACCAGAAATTCAATACATAAGATTTGCAGGTTTAGCACCACATCCCCCCACCGCCCTGTGTTATAGTTCACCCAAACATCAGTGGACTGTCACATCAGGGTTTAATTTGTCACGTTTGTCTCCAAGAACAGTTCACTACCTTCACCGTATATACTGTTTTAAAAAAATTTCAGATATTTCAACATGATAATGCGCTTTAAAATTATTTTTCTTCATTGTGTTTCCTCCTTCACTCTGATAACAGCCATGTCAGCTCTCTCTGCCTATACCACTGGAGTACAGTCACACTGAAGCAAACTTTGTACAATGTACAGTGCCCAAACCCACATCTTTGTTCACTGTTGGCACAAGTGAATCACTCAATTAACATTCTAACAATGAAAGTGTTTTCAGTGCAATTTCTTGTCCAGTGAGCGAGCACAGTCTGATTACAAGTTAAGGTGTTTCTGATGGTCACAAAAGGCTTGAACCTCAAATCACAAACCCAACCAGCTGGGTTAAAGGAGAGGCACAGATCCTGCTTAGGAAGAACTCTTGTGATTCTAGCTCTGGATCAACAGCTCTTGTGAATCCCTCTGTTTATGAGAGCTATTATTTAAGCCCAGGAAACTCCATGTTTTACAATATTAGCATGAAAAATGTTCAAAGCTCCCACAATGAGTAATTGAGGTACAAAGCTTGATGTGGGTGAGTATGTGTGCAATGGAGTTTTGAATGAACTCACAGTGGGCCCTTTTTCTTCATTCTCAGACTAGTTTTCAGAAAACTAAAACATTTATAAAATTATGAGTACACACCACTTTGCTGTCCATTCATTACAACAGAAACAATAGGTAAAGAAAGGGGTTTCAGGTTAATGCCCAAAGCACTGTCAATTGTACCTCATTTGCACTTGCCACAACAAACTCTCCCAATGTTCCCTGTTTCCAGGGTGGGATCGCTGCCCAGACCTGAAAGAAGAAAGAAAGGCATTTGAATGTTCAGGTGCCAAAAAACTGCTTCTACGAATGATAACAATCCTTGAATTTGATATAGCACTTTTCACATCAGGAGAATGTTTTAAAATATTTCAAGAATTTGCAGTAAAATATGCTAACTGTGCATTTTGGAGGCAAACACAGCAGTCAATTTGCCTGCAGCAATGTCCCACAAACAGCCACAACATGAATGACAAGTTTTATCTGGCAGAGGAGCTGAAGGTTCGGCCACTGATGGAGCATGAAAGGAGCTTATACATGGTGGAACTACGGAGGATTACATTGTAAAAGTCTAGTTTGGAGATAATAAAGGCTGAATGAGGGTTTCAGCAGAATTTGGTGTGAGATAGGCATGTAGGTGGGCAACATAATAATACTTTGAATTTGATATAGCACCTTATCATTGTTGAGACATCACAAAGCGCTTCACAGGAATTTCTGTGAAGGGACTGTGTATTTGTAATCAGCCAATTTGCACACAGCAATGTCCCACAAACAGTCATGAACTGGATGACCAATTTTATCTGCATAATTGTTGCCCTTCTGTTTTTGAGTAGTGCCATAGGATCTTTAACCTCCACCTGAACAGGCAGACAGGACCAAAGGATGGTACCTCCCACAATACAGCAAACCTCTAACAATATACTGGACTGTCAGCCTCCACTATGAGTTCTGCCAAATGAGCCAGGCTGACAGAATCCTCACGTTGTCACTGCAGCACTCAAACACTTCAATGCTACAGTCACTTCTAGTTAGGGCAGTTTTATCTTCTTTCAGAGCAGAGATCTTACAAACCCTCACTACTGATCTTAATCTCTCCTGTTCAGTCAATCTGAAACTAATATCCCCACAGCAATGGCTCGGTGCTCACATAAGGTAAACTTCTGTTGCCCGTGTCAAATGTTCAGACCTCAGTCTAGGCTCAACTCTTCTGAGTCTGCAAAAACAGCATCAATCAGTGGCAGAGAACAGACCGAAACCACCAGGACACACTCAGGTGCCAAACATTCCCGCTGCATCATCTATCTGAAGATCAACCTGTGGTGCATTCATTTTTCTTCATGTGGGTGACATTGGCTGCCCAAGCTGCCTGAACAAGCAGGTGAACGGTGCGGTCCTGGGCCTTATGCTGTTTACAATGTGGTGTGACTTCATATACCAATGGCAGTCTCATGAGCATCTTATCGAACCTTCAATTCTGAAAGACTAGGGCAGTATGTGTTAACCTGCTGCCCACCAAACTGAGACTTATTTGTTCCGTCATGCCAGTTAGTGCAGGTCTGAGTTCTGTGAATGTCAGGGAAAGACAAAGACATATCCAGAGGGCAGAAGCTCCAGGATACAAGTTCCTAAAATTAATTTATTGTGAAAATGCCACCTTCCATCGGTAAGCTATTAAAAGCGCACATTCCTGGAACAAATAGTGGGCAGTGCCTCCGTGTATGGGGAAGGACTACAAAAAATTTGGGGCAGTCACTAGACAATAATTACTGTAATAATGACCTCAATGATGCCACAATCGATGGCCAAGCCTACCTTATCTCCAGGCTTGAAAAAAGACACATCCAGGCCAGATTCCATGATGACGCCTGATACGTCTCGGCCCAGAATCAGAGGAAACTCGCTCCCCGCGGGATTTATACTCAACGGATCGCGCCTCATGTTCAGTGTGGCAGCACCATAACCATCTTTAAAGAAGGCAACAAAGTACACAACTGTAATGCTTGTAATTCATATGGCACTTCACTCAAAGAAAGAAGATGTTGTATTTCAAACACTGAGCGGTTATTGCTGCACCACAGTATAGGACGTAGGTTCGATGTCTAATCGCCCACAAGAAGCTCCAAAACTCATGTTGCTCTGGATGAAGGAGAGAATCTGTTTAGTACAGGGCAAGGATTGTCAACTTGTTGAAAGGACCACAGGCCTTGGCATACACCCCTCATGGTGCATCTCCCAATCAAACTGGAACTGGTAGTAGTAAGCAGTGAGCAAAAGCAAAATTTTCCCCAGTGGAAGAACAGAAAGAATATTGGCCTTCGCCAATGTTTTGGGGGACAGACAGATGTCTGTCACATGCAGAAACCCATCACAGTGCTTCAAGTATCCAAACCAAACTGAGTATTCCATTTATCCCATTTATCCCACCTATCCGTGGAAATCCCAGAGATAGATTGTTGGAATGGAATGCGCAATTTCAACCCATTTATTCCCCTTCCCCTCCCCTGCTGGTATGTGGCTTAAAAGAACAATTAAAAGAAATATTTTAAACATAGATCCAACATATAATAATATATTATAATAATAATCCTTGCATTTGATATAGCACCTTATCACGTCACTGAGACGCTTCACAAAATATACTGTAAAGTGAATTTACTGTATACTTTGGTCACTTCAATCCACGACTGTTTTTGGGACACTGCTGTGCGCAATTGGCTGCTGCATTTCGCCCACAAACATACAAGTATACAGTCAATTCACTTTATAGTCTATGCTGTGAAGCGTTTTGATATGTCTACAAGACGTGAAAAATTGCTATATCAAATCCAAGGTTATTATATTTATTACTTCTACCTCTTTCAAATAAAAACATGCTTGCCAAACATTTTTTTGTAAAGACCAAGCCCCTTTAAAAAGGTTGAATAAAGTAATCAGTTCCAAGATCATTTATTATAATAATCATTGCATTGATATAACTTCTGTAACATCAAAATGTCATTTGCCAACTCCCCAGACCCCCTACAATCCAATCTTGCAATGTTAAATCAATCAATAATTTGTAACTTTGAAAAATACACAAACAATAGTTTTTCATAGGGTATGAGAGATTAAAGAAAAGGGTTATTACCCCACATAAATAAACTTACTTCTCATTGAAATATCAATAGGGTTTAAGCTGGAAGCGTGTACTTTGATAATAACTTCATTTGGGTAATGTACAATTGGAAACAGGGTACTTTTTGCAAAGCGCAACACATTATTATTTCCATATTTATCTAACACCCAAGCTGGCATAAGAGTCTGCCTGCAAGGAGAGGTACAAATCTTTCTGCAGATATCATTCTGGAAAATGTTTTCTCGAAGTGAAATATCTGCAAAGAAAACCTTACTACACACTCTTCTGCTGGCTGACTGCAACATGGGGGAGAATATGAGTGACAACTAAATGGTGAAACTGCAGATCTTATAAACCCTTGAAAACAATTTGAATTCCGCTATCTAAATCAAAAAAGATAATAAAGTGCCTAATTTATCTAAGATCATACGTGAAATACACAAAAGTTGTCAGGAGAAATGTTTACATTTAACACAGAACTTAAAAGTGCAAAAGGGCTATGCATTAAACGCAATATCCTATGTTCCTTAATAATGTTAAAGTGTTTGCATGGCTCCACTCTTTCTCTCTCAGCTTTCCCTTAGTCTATCTCACTCTTCTCTCTGAGTGTGTGTGTCTCTCTCTCTGTCTCTCTATCCTT
The DNA here is from genome assembly GCF_018977255.1 of Callorhinchus milii. Classification (NCBI taxonomy): domain Eukaryota; kingdom Metazoa; phylum Chordata; class Chondrichthyes; order Chimaeriformes; family Callorhinchidae; genus Callorhinchus; species Callorhinchus milii. The sequence goes on along the minus strand of NW_024704774.1, from coordinate 313,011 downwards.
GTCTGTCACTATCTCCCTGTGTGTCTATCTGTCTCTGTGTGTGTCTCTATCTCTGTCTGTGTGTGCCTCACTAGCTCCCTGCCTGTGTGTGTGTGTGTGCCTGTTTGTCTGTCACTCTCTTCCTGCCTGTCTGTGTGTCTGTCTGTGTGTGTGTGTGTGTGTGCCTGTGTCTGTCTGTGTGTGTCTCTGTGTGTGTGTGTCTGTCTGTCTGTGTGTGTGTGGGGGGGGGGCTGTGTGTGTGTGTGTGCCTGTGTCTGTCTGTGTGTGTCTCTGTGTGTGTGTGTGTGTGTGTCTGTCTGTCTGTCACTCTCTTCCTGCCTGTCTGTCTGTGTGTCTGTCTGTGTGTGTGTGTGTGCCTGTGTCTGTCTGTGTGTGTCTCTCTGTGTGTGTGTGTCTGTCTGTCTGTGTGTGTGTGTGGGGGGGGGGGGGGGGGCTGTGTGTGTGTGTGTGTGTGTGTGCCTGTTTGTCTGTCACTCTCTTCCTGCCTGTCTGTGTGTCTGTCTGTGTGTGT